>NC_056745.1:1109160488-1109337988 GCF_019279795.1 Protopterus annectens | reverse complement strand
AATGTAGATGTTCGAAGATCCACATTGCTGCAGTCCTTACACTTGGGTAGTCCGCTGTCCTCGGTCGGCCCGAATATCAAAGTATAAGGCTGACATCGGTCAAGGCGCATTTGACTGACATCAGGACGTCAGGGTACAAATGCGCATGACCGACGTCATATCCTCAGTCTTTTCTTGCCCCAGATGTCAGAAGACCCTAAAAATAAAGGTCAAAACCAAAAGACAGCAAGACAAACACCCAAGCACCCTTGCCCTAATTATATGTACAAAATATACACTATATACACAATATTTACAACTCAACCCAAACAACCACCTCTAACTACAGAGGGGAAGGAGGGAGGGTAAATTGGACTGCAGCAATGTGGATCTTCGAACATCTACATTTATGGTAGGTACAAAACTGTACTATGTTCTTCATCTCACATTGCTGCAGTCCTTACACTTGGGTAGAATCCCAAAGCAGAGGTATGGGAGGATGGCCAAACTATAGGCGGGAAAGCAGGAGCTGCCAAAATGCCCTGCAAAACAGCAGTGGCAAAACCAGCCCTGGATTTAGAGTAAAGTGGCAGGTGATAATGCCTAGAAAGTATGCACTGAACTCCAAGTAGCTGCCTCCAAAATATCCTTGGTTGCCACCCCCTCAAAAGCTGTCAGTTGAAGGGCAGTAGCTCTAGTGGAATGAGGCCTAATCCCAGCTGGAATCTCCTTGCCATGATGGGAATAACAGAAAGCAATGCAAAACCCAATCCACTTAGAAATAGTTTGTTTTGACACAGGCTTGCCCTGAGAACTCAAAGCAAAAGAAACAAATAACTGCTGAGACTGCCTGAACCCTTTAGTTCTGTCCAAATAATATCGCAACTGCCTGTGTACATCTAAAGTGTGCAAAATCTTTCCCCCCCTTTATTTTGGGGATTTGCATAAAAGTAGGCAAATGAATAGTTTGGTTTAAAAGCCACACTAAAGGGGAAACCACCTTAGGCATAAAGGAAGGATTAGTGCGTAAAGATACCCTATCCTTATGGAAAATCAAGAAAGGCTCAACTGCCATAAGGGCCTGCAATTCAGAAACCCTTCTTGCAGAGGTAATGGCCAACAAAAGAATCCCACCTAAACATTTCAACCAAGCCTCTCCAAAGGTTGTGATGAATGGCACACACAAATTGATCCCCAAAGGGGGGCCTCTTCCCTGGTAACTATTTCCCCCCTAAGGGCTAGCCTTTAACGCAAGGATGGAAAACAATGGTGGGTCAACTCATTAAAAGAAATTGGCAGCTCCAAACCTTGAACGAGAAAGTTCAGCTTTGTCCAGGCAGATCATACTACTTTAAAACCCCACTTAATTCTTAGAAACATCACAAGGCCATTTGGCAGAATTCAAAGCTCTTCCTTGACCTCACCAACTTTCCTCCCCTTGCCTTCTAGGTTCAAAAAAATCACCTGCCGGAAAGAAACCCCTACGTCAAAGATGGTTGCCAAGGCTTAGACAGATCACAGGTAAGAATAGCTGGGCAGGTCAGGCTGTCCTCCAGTCACAACAGGTGTCCCTCAAGGCAAGGCCTGGGGCCCCTACTGTTCAGTTTTCTAAGAGTACAGGCACGAGGACTAATTTGGGTAATCAAGTATCCTGATGACTGCAATGGGACCATAATACCTTTGGGACACTGACAGTCCAAAAGGCCTTAAATGAGATGGACACCTGGTTCAAAGAAGGCCCAAGCTAAAACCAAATGATACATCCTGTTTGGGAAACAAAAAAGCCACGAATTCCAATGGTGGAGCCCCAAAACAAAAAGGTAATTTTTGGAACCCAGGGACAAATAATCTCTCCTTGGACAATAATATTGCCAACACAGCTTTAAAGGGAAATTTTTTGTGGCCCCTAATACCAAGCCTAGATTTGTAAACTGGATAGTCTCCCCAACTCATTGCTTGCCGCATAGAGATAACAATGCCCCTTTGGATGTCACAAGACACTTTTGCTGGGAAGAACAACACCTCCCAAGAGGATTAAATCCTTCAAACATAATGCCAACAGCCCGACTGAAAAAACTCCAGCTGTATTCAATGGCATATCGCTTACTCAGAGGGGATCTCTGCCTGGCTTACAAAGCCATGTCCAACTCAGATTTGATGGACATGCTCCACCTAAAGAAATCCAAGTCACTGTGAGCCACGCACTCTAGTGAGCTAAACCTTACCACAACAATAAACAGAACATGCTGGAGGGATAGATTCCTGTCACAGGGACTCCCCATGCTTTGGAACAAAATTCCAAATTACATCAGGCAGAGTCCCTCACTAACACTCTTCAAGAGAAACCTTTACGAGTGGAAGGGTAACAGAAAATACACCCCTAGGATCACTTCATTGGCTCTGCTTGACAGAGGATCAGTTAATTAATCAATGGGGCAGTGAAAGCCGACACACTCTGGCTAGGCTTATAAATGCCCTTGGGAAGATAGCCTAGTACCTACCTATAAACCTATATATATATATATACATATATATATATAAATCTAAATATATATATAGAGAGAGAGACACAAACACACACACACAATATATATATATATATATATATATATATATATATATATATATATATATATATAAACACACACATAAACATACATACATGATATATATATATATATATATATATATATATAAATATATATGTTAAGCACACTGGATTTTGAATGAATGGCTACTCCCAGGACTACCCATAAGCCAAACTCCCCTAGCTGTAGTCATATTTCACATTTTCATATTTCAAGGACTCCATAGTAAAAAATCTGGCAATGCTTGAAACAGTCAGCTTATACAAAAGCCTGATGTCCATTACAAATGAAGATCAAAAAGATCTCACTACAAATGCATATGGGACCAAATCAGAAAGACCCTAGCAAAAGAAGATCACTAGCTGTAAAAAATCAATGACAGACTTCCCTTGATGACAAAATTACAGCAGGTTTGTAGAGTACCCCTTAAGGCCATACAAATGTTTTGGTACAACAACTTAACTAATGTCATGTCTTTTGGGTATAAGAAGAAGCCATCTTCCCTACTGAAACTCCAGAGTGACAAAGGAAATGAATGCAGACTCTGCAGAAAAAGCAGACCAGTACTAGTAAGTCAACACCACCAGCTATACATCACTATTCCACCCATGACAATAACTGTCTGATGGCTGCAGCTTTAGTATGTCCTTTCTGTGTGTCTACATGGGCTTACTCCAATGGGCTATATTTGCCTCCAACATCTCAAAGATGTGGATTGTCATTGTCTAAACTGCTGCCAGAAATTGTACAATAAGCATGTATCCCATCCAGGAATAATTCCTTCCTTATGCTTGAAGTTGGCCAGAATAACCTCTGGCTCCTACAGCCTGAACTGGATGGATAAAGCAGGTACTGAAAATGCATGGATGGATGCATTTATGGATGGATAGGCTGATGGCTGGATAAGAGCTTCCTGGTTAATATAATTTATTTCCTGGTTACTATAATTTATTGCTCTTGTACAAAAAATAATACACTTGTGACTTGTGGAGAGTACAGTTTTATGTTCTACTGACAGTAACTATATATATATATAGAAAACTGTAAAAAACTGCTCCAACCTCCAAATGCCACTAAACCAAGCAAAAAGGAAAGCGACGACAACTGCAGGTAGAAGAAGATCCTCCAAGTTTATTAACACACAGAAGCACGAAATAATCCACAGAATGAACGCCTTGACAGTTACAGCGTTTTCGTCCAAATAGACTTCATCAGATAAAATCACCTTTTCCTTAAACAAGTATATATATAGAACCATTAAAAATTGCACCAATCATATATCTGTTCACATTTAAAACGTACAAATCAACCTACAAGCTACTAAATAAATAATTAATTCATCACTTCCTGTTTCCGTAAAAATTGATTCTTAGTTATGTTTAAATAAACTTTAAATAAGTAAATAAATAAATATAATTATTACTTTAAAAACTCCTAAAGTGTTGACAGTTTAAAAAATTAAAAAGTTAAAAAGTATTCATAAAAAAACTTCATTAAAAAAGACTTGTTGAGTATTTTAACCTGAATGCTTAATACAAATGTTAACCTAAAATACAACAAGGGTGCCACCTACTGACAATTTCTAGCAATGGAAAAAATATCACACTCTAGCAGATCTAATTTTCAAGAGGGGCAAAATAGAAATATATTCATTTAACCCTGGTTTTTTATTTGCCTCTAGGGTCACTTGCCACCATAACTCTTTATAGGCAATATTTTCCTCCCAAAGGCCCCCTCTTATATTTCTTTTTATTTTGATCTAAAACAAAAACAAAAAAAAAAAAAAAAAAAGTGGAATGTGATTTGTTAGAGAAAATGTTCCTAGAAAGAGAATACCACAATTTAAAACAATTTCAGAACGCCAACCGCACTTTGCAACGCTGCTTCTGCATCGGACCATGCGGCAAAAGACTGAGGATATGATCGCCGGGTCATGCGCATTTGTACCCTGACGTCCTGATGTCAGTCAAATGCGCCTTGACCGATGTCAGCCTTATACTTTGATATTCGGGCCGACCGAGGACAGTGGACTACCCAAGTGTAAGGACTGCAGCAATGTGAGATGAAGAACATCAGCATATTTTATCCATCCTATGACCTTCCTAGTTGAAGTTGTTAGTAAGCCATTAGTATGTGTTCCACATTTTGCCCATTTGTTCCACATTATGAAGGCGAGTGTTCCTCATTTTGGTGATGGAAGGTTGAGAGCTATGGTAAGCACCTCATTGGTTCTTTCAAGCTTTTTTAAAGTTGTTTCAGGTTTCAACTTTGTTACTTAAGAAGTTAACTTGTGAGTGTTTCTGCCATTTCACACTGAGTTAATCAGAGGAACTCGGAGGAAGGGCTCTAAGCCAACTAATCTGTGATATATAGTATTAAGTATCCTGTTTTCTGCTTACTTCTGAGTTATTTATAGCACTTGTATTGCCTGCATATATTTTGCTAGCTAGTTTCAGTGTGTGAGGTATTAACTAGAAATTTTCTACAATTGTTAAGCATCTGGTTGGGTTTGTTTGTTCTGATTTTTGTTTCCCACCCTCACCTTCCCTCCCTATAGGTATCCTGCTTTTATACTTGGTGGCTTTGCAGTTGCCCACCCCTACTGTAAATTTGATCTGGGGCACTCCTCCTAGTCTAGTGTCATTACCTCATTCTACTTAATCCAGGGAGAACATTTGAGAAGGCCAACCCAGTTAGTTTCTGTTCCTCCTTTCCCCTTTCCACTTTATACAAAACATTTTCTAAGCTTGTTTCCTACCTTTCCTGTAAGTCGTCTAGTCCAGATAGAGATTTGCTGTACCCAGGACTGTTTGTAAGCTTCTGAGCTACCAAGCCTTTCTGTGTTGGAGGGAAGCCTTCTAGCTTAATTTCGTTTCTTAGAACTAGCCAGTTTTCTAGTTTTAATACTCAAATCTGTTTCTTTGAGCTCAGCACTTGTTCAGAACTCAGTGAAAGCACTAAATAAGCTACAAACTACTACAGCACTCAACTTTCCTCACTTGTCTAGAGGAAAACAGTTTTTAGTACTTAATAAATAAGCACCTATCCAGGCATGTCTAAGGGTCAGCTCCCGGTGTTTTCTCCAGTCTACCTGATGAATCTGGGCATCTTGGAGCAATGCAGCAATTGCCTCATGTACACAGACAACCCTTTCCTCCTACCACCCAACACTACAACCTGTGAGAGATGCACTTATATAGCCCAACTGGAAGCAAAGCTCTCTTCACCCAAGAATGGACTAGACAGTCAAGAGGAGAAGGTAAACACTTGCACAACACCACACTCATCACATAGTCCCTCAAAACCTACACCACCAAAACACAAACACAGAAACACAAAACACACATCTACATTCACGGAGGCTCTCAAAAAAAATCTACCCAAGCAAATGGGACCTCCAAAGCAGAAACACAAGCAACCTCCACCCCCAACACAACCCAATGACACATAGCCCACAAACTCAGTGTGCCTCTCAACCACAGCCCAAAAGGCATAACAACGTACCCAACACTCTAGTCATAAGTGACTCTACAGTCAGGCACACTGATGTTCCACTTACCAGGCTAAACAAGGAGAAAGTTACCGTCAGCTGCTTGTCAGGTGCCAGGATCTGCCATATAACGCATGCACTCAGGTCACTCCACAACAAGTACAAATATGACTCTTTCATTGTACATGTTGGTGTGAATGAACTGAGATGTACCTCCCTGGACTACATGAAAAGAGACATGGAGGAGCTGTCTGATCTTTTAGCCCAGGCAGGTATGACCCTAGCCCTGAGTAGCATCCTGCCATCACCCAGAATGATACCACAGTACAAGGACAAAATTATTGACTTCAACAATTGGCTAAGCTTCTGGTGTCATTCTAAGGGGATCCATTATCTGTCTGCCTGGGATGACATGATTGACAAACCACAATGCTTTACCAGAGATGGCCTGCACCTGTCGCCCTTGAGATTCCGGGTACTGGCTAAGGCTCTTGCCACCCCTATAGTGCCTTTTTTAGGCAAGATTCAAATGACAAATTCACCACCATAACAGGTACAAACAAACAAAATCTGAGGGTAATGCTACTTAATGCTAGAAGACTAAACCTCAAAATGCACTCACTCGAGGCACTCCTTAAAATGGAGAACATCAACAACTGTGCACTGACAGAGACCTGGTTCAAGGCTCCAGAGAGCACCCCTGCATTATCATGCTATAATTCATACCACACCTTTCAGCCACCTAACCTGGACTAAAGCACTAAAAGGTGGAGGTGTGTCCATATTCATTAAGGATATCCACACCTCCAGGCTAGTTGCTCAGCATAATGCATCTGAGATTATCCAAGTGCAACTAACTCTGGGCAAGACCACAATCCAAATTGTAGCTTGCTACAGATCTCCCACCATGCCACAGGATTCCCACTCCTCATTTCTTGATACATTGGAAAATATTAGGGTACAACCTAACACCCTAATAATGGGCGATTTCAACTACCCCACCATTAACTGGGAAACTACTCATATACCAACTCTTGTGCTCAACGTTTTTTAGAATTCATGAATTCCAACGTCTTGGATCAACTTATCCACACCCCCACCAGGGGCAGGAATATCCTAGACCTGGTCATTACCAACATGGGCAACCGGTGTCCACACCAAAGGTCAATTCCTTGTTGGTCAGACCAGACCACAAGCAAATCACCTTAGGCATCCACATCCCAGCCCCCATTAGGGAAACCACTGTAAAAAATTTCTCCGAAGCCAACTTCACACTTCTTAAGACAGAAGTGGCAAACTTCACGGCACCCATGCTGACGGCCAGTAGAGGTATGACTGCTGAATCCTATAAAATTGCACTTTATAAGCACTTACACGAGTGCATGGATCATGCAATCCCTAACAGAACCAAGATGCTATCCTCCAAAAAAAGGAAGCCAATCTGGTGGTCTCCTGCCATAAACAAACTCTACAACAGAAGAAAGAAACTGTTGCAAAAAAGAGTAAAATCCCATGATTGGAGGAACTCCATTGTCAGCCTCAGTAAGAAGCTGAGATCCCTCATAAAATCCTCCAAAGCTAGTTACAAAAACAAAATTGCCACTGATTCTAAAGACAACCACAAAGCATTCTATAGCTATGTCAAGAATCTTAAGGGCAACACTTAGATCTGCTCTGAGTTACAGCACAATGGCACTAAATATCCAGAACCAACTGATATTGCCAACATCCTGGCAGATAGGTTCAGTGCTAACTTTACCCCTCTCTCATCCCCTAAAGGGCCCCTCTCTCATCCCCTAAAGGGCCCATCTCTATTCCGGAAGAATGAAAAGTTCCTGTAATCACAGCTGCACAGGTAAAAAACACTCTCTCCAAAGCCAAGAACACAGCATCCATGGGACCTGACAACATCCCAGGCTGCATTCTACATGAACTACAGAATGAACTGGCACCCCACCTAAGTACCATGTTCAATCATAGCCTCACCTCACTCTTTGTGCCCACTGAATGGTACACAGCAATGATTATCCCACTCCACAAAGGGGAGCCACCATGGACCCTGGGAACTACCACCGCATTAGCCTGATGAGCCTGGTCTGCAAGGCTATGGAACATATAGGTTCATAGGTAGGTACTACGCTATTGGCCCGGGGACCTATACAAGCCCAGCCAAAAAGGTACCCTGGCTTTTGCCACCCAAGAAAATTATTTTCCTGTGCCACTGTCGAGCAGAGCCACAGAGGTGATCCCCGGGGTGAATTTCCTATTTCCCATCCAATCAATATTTTTCTTGAAGAGTGCTAATGAGGAGCTTTGTTTGATATAGATAGGTAGTTTATTCCAGAGTATGGGAAGTCTCTGGGACAGGAATCTATCCCTCCGGCATGCTCTGTTTATTGTGGTGACAAGGTTTAGGTCCCTAGAGTGTGCAGCTCAGAGGGATTGGGATTTCTTTAAGTGGAGCATGTCCAACAGCTCTGGGTTTGACATAGCTTTGTATGTTAGGCAGAGATCACCGTAAGTTCTATGATGATACTCACCAGAGTATCATCATGGAACTTATAAACAATGATATTGGTAATCTCCAAACTCTGGACCTTACCCAGTTCGGATTTGTAAAAGGCAGATCATGTCTCCTAAACCTGATAGACTTCTTTAAAGTGGTCACCAAAGCCGTAGATGAGGGTAAGGTGGTTCACACAGCCTATCTAGATCTCGCCAAGGCTTTCAACACCATCCCCCACTCTGGAATTATAGATAAACTCACTAAACTAGGTATAAATCCCTATGTCACAAGATGGGTTGCCAACTGGCTCATTGACACAACCCACACTGTGAAAGTAGCAGACTCTAAATCCAACTTCAGACCAGTGACAAGTGGAGTACCACAGGGTTCAGTCCTAGGTCCTCTCCTGTTTGGTATCTACTTCTCTGAAGTACAGGCTAACACAGAAGGTCTTTGGCTAACAAAGTTCGCAGATGACTGCAAACTAGGAACCATAATCAAAACTCCTAACGATGTGGACATCCTACAAAAGGGCCTCACTGAGACAGATGCCTGGTGTCAAAGCCATGGCTTCAAGCTCAATGCCAAAAGTCATCCCTTTTTGTAAAAACTCTGTACCCATGAACTACCACATAGGCTGTAGTCTACTTAACACTGAAAGTGTGATAACAGACCTTGGGATACAGGTGGACAGTAGTCTCTCCTTTGATAATCACATTGCCACAGTAGTCAGGAAATTCTTCTACATGGCACACCTCACCACAAAAGGTTTCCAATTGTTCCCCTCTATTCATTACTCATTAGACCCATTATAGAGTAAAACGCCCCTTTTGGTATGTACTTCACAATTCATCTACAACAACTGCAAAGCCCACAAAAATACCTCACAAAGAGGATTGCTGGCCTCAAACAGATGCCCTATGCAGACTGTCTCAAAAATCTCCAGTTTTACTCTGTCGCATATCACCTACTCAGAGGCAATCTCTGCCTAACATACAAAAGCTATGTCAAACCCAGAGCTGTTGGGCACGCTCCACTTCAAGAAATTCCAATCCCTCTGAGCTACACGCTCTAGGGACCTAAACCTTGTCACCACAATAAACAGAATATGCTGGAGGGATAGATTCCTGTCCCAGAGACTTCCCATACTCTGGATCAAACTGCCTATCTATATCAAACAAAGCTCCTCATTAGCACTCTTCAAGAAAAATCTTGATGATTGGATGGGAGATAGGAAATTCACCCCATGGGTCACTTCTGTGGCTCTGCTTGACAGGGGCACAGGAAAATAATTTTCTTGGGTGGCAAAAGCCAGGGTACCATTTGGCTAGGCTTATATAGGCCTAGGGCCAATAGCCTAGTACCTACCTATGTACCTATGAACCTATGAGTGGAACAGAACCTACTAGTAATCTAAAGATTGAAATATGTCACTCTGGGAGCACCATGTTTTTTACAGCGTCACATCTTACATAAGACATATCATGAAATACATAGTAAGATTCATAACTGATACAATTGCTTTTCATCTGTGTGAATATTCTACAATGATGATGTACATAAAACTAATATAGTAAAACAAAGCATAAGATATATATTAAAAAATAAGCTAGATCCATGACACAGATAAAACCCTGACTCTGACCCAGATGATGGGTGTTTGATTATCAGGTCTTGCAGATGGATGGGTTAATAGAGGAGGATGGCTAATAGCAGCTCATCTATTCTGGAGTAGGGATGGCAGCTCCAGTCTGCTGTATTTGATACCATCAGATGAAGAATGACAGCACACAAAAAGCACTGGGTAGACAGGGAGGCACGCTCACAAACCAAGCACTTGTGGTGATGCAATGTGATTGCATATGATAGTGTATATAGGTTTACCTTTCAGCCATTGATTATCTTTCCTTCTGCTCATAGTTTATCACAAATTAAATACTGAAAACTGTGAGCCAAACAAAAGAATATATATATATATATATATATATATATATATATATATATATATATATATATATATATATATTTTTTTTGCAGGTGTGCAAGCCCTCCTGCACTACCACACCCCCAAAGTGGATGGCAAGCCATGCATACACCCTAAATTATATACAACAATTCCATGGCACACAGAACACAATATGTTACAGCAAAATTCACCATGATATTAAATTCTTGCACTTAAGCTGCTCTACCACCATTGCAGCAAACACCCATAAGTAAGCTATGCACACAACCATGCTGGGGTTGCTGCTACAACAAGGATGGAGTAACCTGCCAACAGGAGGAACCTAGTGGGCTAGGGGAAAAAAAATCCTCCCTTCATAGCTGCCTCTATGAATGCGTATCCACTACTCAGCTCTTGTACCAGAACCTGGAATGTTCTGGGTAAAAAATGGAGAATTAACGACATGAGGCTTCATGGATAGCAGGCAGAGCTGTAGGTAGCACATGTGGTTGAGGAGCCAAAAAATTCTCTACTACATTGTAACTATAGCAAAGTGCTTGCTGCAAATGTAACAAGCAGCTTGCTACAACTGATTACACATACTGACATTCCACTACGAACTTGAATACAATATCAGCATTCTTTCCCTGCTTGAAACAAAATGCCAATTCAGCACTTAAATGACATCAGCACCCTCCAGATGTGTCCCCTAACAGCTTGTGCCCATGGCAGCTGCCCCTTCTCCCCATCCTTGTTTTGATACTGATAGTAGGTTCATAGGGGGAAAAGTCACACAGGAAAAAAATATATATATTAACACCAGCCCATGTCATGCTTACAATAAGATCACCTTAGGGCTGGTCATTTTACATTAACATCCATTCTGTGCAGATCACTGGGTATCATATACAATGTGTTCATGCACCACCTAGGCAGTTCTCATAATTCCCACAACTGGCACATGTCCTCTACCAACATTTTATGCAGTGTGACTTCTTGCATGGTCCATCTAGTTAGTACTTGCCAGCAAAGGTACATATATAACCCAGTATATACAGTAGTCATTCAAGCAGGCAGAAAAGCAGACAAATTTTTCAATTTGAGGAACTACACATATAATGTCGCTATGGCTCTGATAAAAGTATATGTATTTACTTCTTAATGGCAGACAGGTCACATGGTGGAGACTGCAGACCACCTCTGTATCCCTCCCCTTCACATAATCACTGTTACCAATGTCGTTGCATGGATATAGTCTGAGCAGAGAGGCCTATTGCTTCAGACAAGGCCTCATCAGCATTTGTACAGCAGTGGACTACTGTATTCCACCTGTGCATTAAAACAACCAAACCACTGCTGTCACTGCACCTGATGTCAGCTATGAAAATGGTTAGATATAATTTTGTGCTCCAGTTTTTGCTATCAACTCTCCCCTTGTCCAGCTCTGCTAACTCTGTTATTCAATGTGTGTGACTTTTTTACAACATATTTGTTTTTCATCTTATAAAATAAAAGCAATAATATCAAAACACAAAAATATGCACATGTGCAGTCCAATCAGTGACATAAAAAATATATCAAGAAACACAACCAAAGACTGGTGTACCTTTGTAATGATTAATTAGGAAAACATCTTGAAACTGGGATATATATATATATATATATATATATATATATATATATATATATATATATATATATATATATATATATATATACACGAGTACATATGTACTTTGTCAAATGGTGTATGTAAGATTTTTTGTGTCACTGACACCAAAACACAAGTTACACTTATCACCGAAGTATCTGTTATTAACCACTACTAAGCTCAACGAATAAGTAAAACTTTGCATATTAACATACCACTCTTCATCTAGCCAGCTAACTTCCAGTTCCAGATGACAAGCAGTACTAATGCCTGGCCTGTTATCTGTGCATTATTCCACTGATGGGTCTTCTCTCATAAACCCAGTCATGTCTTGCAAATAAGGAAGTCTTCTAAATGTGGCTTCCAAAATACCCAGTTCAGGGACTTTATGAGATGATATATAAATTGCATTACCATTTTGTTTAAACAAATAAAGCATTTCAGTCCAGCCCAACCAATGGTCTATATATTTAAAGTGTAAGTAGTTACTTATTCTTGAATATGTAAACATAGATTAACCACACATCATGTAAAACAGAGCACTTTGCTAATTGTTTGCACATAATGTAATTTGTCTTCAAGCACTGGCAGGGAGATGTTACTTTACCTATGGGGAGAAAACCTTAATCATATTCCAAACATGCAACCGCAAACTGCCCTTCTTCAATCAAGGAGCCTAGAAAGAGTTCTGTTTTGCAGAAAAATAGCTAAAGACTCAAAGGACAATCATAAGGCCTTCTTTAGCTATGTTAGAAACCTGGGAGGAAACCTCTCAGAGCTAGTCAACTAGTTCATGTGATGAAGATTACTGATCCTACACAGGAACATAATAAACATACTGGCAGGACAGTGCTCTGCAACCTCCCCCAAAAGGGAGAGAGATCTATACCAAGCGATTGCAGCCCCCAAACATCCCAACCTACTTCAAGAACTGCTCTCTCTCCCCAGCAAAAACATGGACATCCATGGGTGTCCATGGTGTGCTTGTCCACGTGTAACTCAAACTCAATTAAAACCCCTAACCCACAACAGCTGTTTAATCATATATGTACCTCCTTCTGATACCCCAGGAGGGTGGCTGCAACACAAAGCCTGTGCCATCACTCCACTGTCACAAAAGGCCCACCAATTAACCCCCCGCCCATTGCTAATAGCTCTGCAAAGCAAATTCCCTTGAAAATCCCTAGCAGAAAAAGTCCAATAGCACAAAAACTGCATAGGCCAATGCTTAATAACTCAACAACACTAACATCAGGAGACTTCAACTTGACATACAGAAAACCTCAGAATTGATTCAACAGTGGCTGAATGTAGGAAACTGTTCCTTACAAAACTGTTATGCACTGACACACCACTGCATCACTTCTTGGGGAGGAAGCCAGGAAATCTGATTAAATCACCTTCGTCGAAGAGACTGGTTAGAAGACTGCTGAGAAGTAGTCACCAGGTTCATCACCTGTGTCTCCACTAAGGGGTCTTATAATTCTGACAGGAGAAACGTATTTGCTTCTTTAAATTGTTAAAGCTGATGGCCATAGAGATAAAACATGTCTGAGGTGAATGAGAGCAGGATTGTAAAGTAGAATTAACAGCACTACCAGTAATGTCAGAAAAGAGAACAGAGGAGAATTATACAAACTGTAGACTGTGTCATTAAAAAGACAGAGATCAGTGACCCACTGTGTGTCCTTCAGGGACACTAACCATGCCGCTCAAGCTTCCAGTAATTAAAATTCATAGCAGACGGTCAAAAAGGTGAGCACTTTCTTTTTTTTACAATAGAAGGTCTTTATAAACTAGATTTCATACAGTTAGTTGTACTGAATCTTTGCAAAGGCTTAGTTTATGTATTTATTTAAGTGTGCACCAAGGAATGGGTCTGATTTTATGAGGAGCATCATAAATCTAGCAGGAGCAAGATGAAATGTGACATGCAAAATCACAGCACTATGCCTGAATCATAGCAGTTGACAGTTATGACACCAACATCCAATATCAGATAAGGATCATGGGAGGTTACTAGGCTAATGGCCCTAGGGCTCTTTCAAGCATAGTCAAGTTTTACCCTTATTTCCACTATCAGCATCTATCACCCCAGTCCAAGACGGACACAGGTGGAACTCCTGGGGTGAATTTACAGTTACCTATCCAATCGTCCAGATTGCATTTGAAGAAGGCCAATGAGGTGCTCTGCTTGACATGAAGTGGAAGTCTGTTCCAAAGTTGTGGTAACCTCTGGGAGACAAATCTGTTCCTCCAGCAGGTTCTCTTAATATCACATGCCAGATTAAGGCCATTAGAGTGAGTAACCCGTGTACCATTTGATTTACAGATATGCAGAATTTCCAATAAAGCAGGGTCAAAGATTGCTTTATATGCAAGGCAGGGATCACCTCTGAGTAGTCTGTATGAAGCAGAATAAAGTGAGAGTGATTTCAGATGATCCTCATAGGACAGATGCTGAAGACCTTGAATTTTCCTTGTGAGGAACCTTTGTGGTCTCTCCAGTTGCTGCAGGTGCTTAGAAAAGTACATACCAAAAGGGGCATTGTGCCAAGTTATTGGCCAGATGATGGAAGAGTACAGGGAGGTTCTAACTTTGTTTTTTTCTGGAGGCAATGCCCTTACTTATGAGATGAGCAATATAGAATGCCCATCTTACCACTATGGAGACATGATGATCAAAGGTAAGGTTGCTTTCAACCAATGTGCCCAAGTCTCTCATCACTGACTGCATAGTTAGGGTGTTGTTATTGATGTAGTAGTTGGCAGGAACATTGCTCTTACTGAAAGGGATGATAACATATTTTTTGCATTGAGTTTAAGGCCATGACTTTGCCACCAATCATATGTATGTGTAAAACCCTCTTGTAGGATGTTGAGATCATTTGGAGATTCTATGACCAGTCCAAGTTTGCAGTCATCAGCAAACTTTGTCAGCCACAGACCTTTAGTTTTAGCTTGTACTTCGGAGAAATAGATTCCAGACAGTAGAGGTCCCAGGACTGATCCATGTGGAACACTACTGGTTACAGGTCTGCTGTTGGAGGTGGATTCCCCTATTTTGACTACATGGGTTCTATCAGTGAGCCAGTTAGCAAACCATTTAATGATACAATGGTTGATACCTAGCTGGGTGAGTTTCTCAATGATGCCTGAGTGGAGAATAGTGTCAAAAGCCTTGGCTAAATCTAGGTAGGCTGTATGCACAGATGTCCCCTTGTCAAGGGCTTTGATGACTGTCTCGAAGAAGTCCACCAGGTTTAACAGGCATGATCTCCCTTTGAAAAATCCAAATTGAGTAGGGTCACGTGTTTGGAGATTACCTATATCTTTGTTGATAAGGTCCATGATGATATATTCCATGGTCCTGCAGATAAGGCTAGTCAGCATATGTTATCATGTCCCATAGATGCTGTGTTTTTGACTTTACAGAGGGCGTTCACCACCTGCTCTTTAGAGATGCAAGGTAGAGCGCAGGTGTTTGGGATGTGTCATGGGGGAGGTGTGGTGGGGACAGGGGAGTGAAATTTTCACAGAACCTGTGGGCTAACAGATTAGCAAAATCCACAGGCTCCATATATGTGGTATCATTAACTACCTGTTCTCCCAAGTCTGTGCCTTTCCTTTTAGGTTATGGTTGAATGTAAAGAACGCCTTGTTGTCCGTAGTTGATAAAGCTATTTTGGATTTGTAGTTAGCTCTGTAGGACTTCACAAGAAGTCTCATTTGCTTGTTTTAGATGAAGAGGGAGTGTTTCCAGTTTAGAACCTGGCCCTTCTTACTCTTGGACAGCAATTTCTTGGTCTTAGCCTGTTAATGGCAGTTGTCCACCAGGCAGGTTTGCTCTTGCTTGAGGAGCTTGTTTTGGTCCTATCATGTACATCCAAGTGAATGCAGTTATATAGGTGTTTGTATAAAGCATTGGTGTAGAACTCGGCATAGTAGCCAGCTCCCTCTGAGGAAAGCTAGCCTCTTCCTATTTAAAAAACATGATACCTATTTCCAGGTCAACTGGAAACTGCCTTATGGAACTTTAAGTTGAGACTATAATTAGTCATAAATCTCAAGGGTATGCCATGACAAAAACTATCAAAAGCTGTGGAAAGATCTAAAGATGTGATCCAATTACTGTGCCATTATCTAGATGCTAGCAAATATAAGCAGAGTGTCCAAAATAAGTAGTGCTACTCAGTGGTTAAGCCTAAAACCATGTTTGGAGTCAGAGATAAGCTCTTCATGAGATACTGCAGATGCTGCAAATGAACACACTCTAAGAATTTTAGATAAGAAGGACAACAGGATAATTGGCCAAGAATTATTTACAGCAAGAAAATGTCCATCTTTGTAAGGAGGAAATGCAAGATTATGTTTAAGGTATGTTGTTTTACTGAGTTGTAGTGACAGAACATTTTAGGAATTTCAGGAGAAGATTATTAAGGTTTACTGACTCCAGGTTTTAATTTAAGTAGGAATTTATAGACCAAATCAATTGAAACTGTATGGAATGTAGGAAGAATTGGTTTTGTGAGCAGAGATAAGAGAGTTGCTTATTGAATAACTCCACACAATTTCGTTTAGAGAGTTAAATAGTCATCTGATAAAATGAGTATTAATTTCTTTATTAATGAAATTATAGGAATGATATAATATGGTGAAGATTAAAAGTCTGGTCAGCAGTGTTCCAGAGTTTCTGATGGCAACTCACACACAATCAATGTTTCAGACAGCAGCCTTTCTTATTACTGTCTATAGCTTCCTTAAATTGATTTCAGGGATGAGTATATGAAATCCATATCAACTTCTAGATTGCTGTTATATGAAGCAACAATGGCCCCTGTGTGACATCAAAGTTATTATGTGCAGAGAAATTTGGTTCAAATTTATGGACTTAGCTTATGTGTTACATAATGGACTGCTATTCAAAATATTTGGAAATAGTGTTAACATGAAGAACAACATGTCTGATAGCTTGAAGGGCCTTGGGATACAGCATAAGATTCTGAAATGGCAGAAATGGTTCCTTTGGGAGCTGGGAGGTGTTATACTGGGTACTGGAATAAAGTAGTTGTAGTTCCCATCTGCAAAAACAACTAAATGCGAATCCAGAAAACTACTGACTAATGACTCTGTCTTCAATAGTGATCCAATTAATGAAAATCTAACACTTGCATGGTCTCTTATGCAAAACAGTCTGTTAAGTGAGTTCCAGCATGGGTTTATAGGAATTTAGCTGAACAGACTTTACCTGGGCCAGTTCTATGGGTAGACCACTGGGGAGATAGAAAGATAACTCTGTGCATGTGCTATGTCTGGATTTCAGCAAAGCGTTTGATCTAGTACTCCACAACAGGCTACCTGCAGACTGGGCAAAGAACTATATGGCTAGAGAGATAAGTGAATGGACAGCAGTGTACATAGTTTGATGGTTTGGAGAAAATACAGAATATAAAAGGGTAACAAAAAGGGTAATAGGTGATGTTCTTGATTCCCCCCGTTTAATATTTTCATCTCTTATCTCACATAGGATATAAAAAATTGGACTGCCCCCTGCACTGGGCAACAAAGTCTGGGCTGGCAGCATATAGGGAAAAAGCCTTAACAGGCTTAAAAAGACTGCAGAAATGGACTAAACTATTTTACTGACAGAATGATCAATTGCTTGCCTGAAAGAATCCAACTGAGCTTAACTTATATGTAGAGGAGGCAAAGGGAAGTGGCAGGAGGGTTCCATGGATTGCCTTCAGGACTGATTCAATACCACCTGCTGGGAGGTCTTCAAAGAAGTGGCTATGCACAACCTCTAGGTAGACATAGGCATCTATACTGAATCAATTCTTGCCTACATAAATAAATGCATGGAGGATGTTACTACCATGAAAGCCATCACTGTAATAGCTAATCAGAAGCCCTGGCTCACCAGGGATGTCTATGAGCTACTGAAGGAAAGAACACAGCCTTCAAGACAAAAGACAAAGAAAGTTTAAAGGTGGCCAGGTCAAATCTGAAAAAGGGCATCAAAGAGGGAGTATGGAAGGAAAATTCAGATCTGCTTCCAAGACATGAGGGACACAAGAAGCCTATGGCAGAGGTTACAGCAGCTCACAGACCAAGTCCAAATCACCCGAATGTGGTGACAGCTTGGAATTCCTAAATTAACTGAACTCCTTCTTTAGCAGATTTGAGGAGACCACCACCATACCTTCTAAAACAAACACTGACAAAGCAGAGACAGTGCTCACATTAAACTCCGAGGAGGTGAGACTTCAGCTTAAGAAGGTGAATCCTAGGAAGGCTGCTGGACCAGACAACATACCTGGCAAGGTGTTGAAGGGGTGTGCTGATCAGTTATGTCTGATACTGACAGACATCTTCAACTCATCCCTTGCTATGGAGAAAGTTCCCTCATGTTTCAAGGAAGCAAGTCTTGTCCCACTTCAAAAGAAACCCAACCCTACTTGCCTCAGTGACTTCAGACTGATTGCCTTAACCTCAAACATCAAGAAGTGCTTTGAGAGGATTGTGAAGAAACATCTACCTACAAGTCTGCCTAAGTCCTTCAATCCACTCCAGTTTGCATACCAGGCAAACAGATCAACTGTAGATGCTATAGCAGTCACACTACACTTTGCATTAAAACACCTAGAAGGGAGGAACAACTATGTAAGGATGCTGTAAATCAACAGTCTTTTACACAACCCCTACATCACTAGGTGGGTTGGAAACTGGCTCACAGATAGAACCCACAGTGTGAAAGTAGCTGACTACAAGTCAGACTGTCCACCAGTCACGAGTGAAGTCCCACAGGGTTTGGTCCTGGGTCCTCTCCTGTTTGGTATCAACTTCTCTGAAGTCCAGGCCAACCTGAAGGGACTCTGGCTGACAAAGTTTGCAGACAACTGCAAGTTGGGAGATAACTCCCCAAGTGATGTTGACATCCTACAGAAGGGTCTCAATGAGAATGACTGGTGTCAGAACCATGGCTTTAAGCTTAATGCCAAAAAAATGTGTCATCACCCCCCTTGAGATAAACCCGGCTTCCTTGAATTACCACATCGATGGTAGTCCACTGAACACAGAAGGCATTATAAAAGAGATCTAGGAACACAGGTTGACAGCAACCTCTCTTTTGACCACCACATTGCCACTGTGGTCAGAAAGTCCTTCTGTGTGGCACATCTCATTACTAAGGGTTTTGCATCCAGGAAGAAAGAGGTCATTGTCCCCCACTACTCTTCCCTCATTACTATTGTTGGAGTGTACAGACCACCAAAGGCAAGTGCTGGTGACATAGAGGAATTCATACATTTCTTGCATGAAACACAGGAGGGAAGAATAATAGTGTCTGCGGATTTAAATTTACCGTAAACAAGCTGGAATAATATTGATTCAACAACATTAGTAAAGAAATTATTCACAACATATGTTCAGAAACAATTGCTTTAGATGATAAAAAAATCTACCAGGGAACGGAGCATACTAGACATTGTTTGTGCTCCTAAAGTTATTACTGTTACTTTATGTTAGGTTTTATCACCATTGATGTGCAGTGATCATGGGGTTATAAAGGTTAATCTGTTGCTAGATAATTCTGTCAAACTGAAATCTAAACCAATGCGCAGAACATTAACAACAGATTATATGAACTCGAAACAGTCAGTATGTAAAACTAATTGGACTGATGCATTCATTATGGAAAAACTGCAAAAGGAATGTGAGAAGTTTATAGACAGAAATAATCTGAATGCAAAAAATAAAAAAAAATATTTAACATAAGGATCTAGGCACACAACATTAGGAGGACATACTTCCATAAGAACAAGATACAGTAGAGAGTTGATTATCAGAAGTCAATTATCAGAAGCAGTCTTCCAAAGTTTTCGGGTGGGAAAAATCCTAAAGTCTGAAAACGTAAACATTATATGCATTTGCCTGAGCATGTTTTTTTTTGAGCTTGTAGCCAGCTCATGTGTGAAAAATATTCTTTATTGTCCATTGGAATCGCTGAATGGTTGGAAAGTGTATTCCTGCATGCAGGAAAAAACAAGATTTTAGACATTTTTTACCCAGTTCAATTATATGTTTGATTATCCGAAAAATTTGATTATCCGAACTACCCAAGGTCCCAATTAGTTTGGATAATCGACTCTCTACTGTACTTAATTAAGGTGAGAGACAAAAATATAAGAAATGGAAAACAGGTCAAACTACAACTTTGCAAACCAAAATAAACAAGCTGGACAAGCAAACAATTTATGCACAGTGTGAGACAATATCCAGAAAAAATTAAAGAAAATGTATATAAAGAAATTGAGCATAACAGGAAACCATTTTATAGATACATAAGACATGGAAGGAGTAAAGACATACAAATTGATAAACTGTGTGTAGATTCAAAAATTTATTCTGAGACAACATATTATAGATATATTTACAAAATCTTATACAAAACAGTTTGGCTCCATAAAGGGGGTGATGAGTTGTCCTAGTGACATCCAGGTAACCTCAGATACTGAAATCAAATTAGATTATATTAAAAAAGAACTGTGTGTACTGTGTTAGAAAAATATGTATTAATGTGTGTGCTTAATGCTAATTAGAAGCTAAAAGAGTTAACACGTTTTTCATTCTATTTTATATACACTATTTTATATACAGCTTAGTTTTATATGAGACTAAAAGATGCTTTTTGAAACTGCAGTGTGCTTTCTGAAACTTGCAAGATGCCCTCTGACCTAGTAACTGCTAGCACAGCAGAATTCATGTTTATGCCTTTTGGAAATGTACTTGAAAAACAAGTGATTATCTGCTAGGTCAGGAAGCAAGCAATGAATGAACAATGCTATATCCTATAATGTTATGATTTTGAACAATTAGCTCTGTTCGTGGTATGAGAACATGCACAGCTGCAGAAGGAAGAGATAAAGACAAACAAAGAACTGTTGGAGAAATGAACTGCAATCTATACTTGCTTTGTGCTCAAATTAGCCATAGTACCTTGAATGGTAACATTGCATATATCTAACCAGTGGTAGCCAAGGCCACGTTGTTTTTCTTAGGAAGTTTCTCACAAAAATTGATAGTACAAGCAGAAAATTATGAAAACAACTGCTATGTAATGATGATGTTAAAACTTGTGATCTGCTACGTCAGCTTGGTAGGCAATGTCTTATTAGGAAAATGTATAAAAATGCTAATATTTTCTGATTCTAGTTAGACAAACTCTGTTTTAGCACGTTTTTGTCTCCTTGCTGCAAGATTAAAGTGCCTTAACCTGAACCTACCGTGTATTGATCATTTTTAAAGTATATTTTTCCTTTGACAGAGTGGTCCTTCGGACTGGAAATATCTCTCGCTCTAGCTCAGGTCAGATGGGCCCGGTGCATGAAACCATATGGGGAAGAAGCCACATCGGTTCTTCTGCTTTGAAAGACCTCCGACTGAATTGTCATTCAAAAGAGGCCAGCCACTGTTTCTGATCTGCGATTGGAGGACGAGTCAACGTTCCGGTGGGATCAAACACAGAGGCTCAGGTAAGGAGGAATTTACCTTTTTCTGTTTTAGATCAGGGACTTGTTACAGTATTTTTGTTTTTGTCAGGGAGATTTGCAAGTGCAGATCAGGGACAAAAAAGATTACTGTCTTGTCATAGATCAGAGAAACAGAATAGGTAGGCAGTTATTCTAGATAAACTGTGAAGAAGTGTAAATCGTGGTACCACGTGATAAAAAGGGTTACGTAACAAATTTCTAACTTAGCTAAGACAACATGGGAAATCATTGCACAAAAAGTTCCCGAGATCCGCCCTTAACCGAAGACGCGAAATATATGCAATTACAGCGTGCCGACAGTGTTAGTTATTATACAAAATGGGTTAATAAATACAAATTTGATGGTAATTTAGATAAACCTTCACTTATTAAACTTGTCAGACAACTTAAAACAGACGCGAAAGGTCAGCTAAAAAAGCAACATCAATTAGGAGTCCCTCAGGCACACAGGTGGCTTGAGGAAGCAAACCGCAGGGAACAAAAGAATAAAAATTCAAAAGCAATGTTTTTAGATAAAGAAGACAATAACTTGGTAATAGCAACAGCCTTTCTGCCCCCTCCGCTTCCCTTACCAAAATATGAAGCGAGTGGACAAGCTGATCCACCTCCGCTATATCCAGCTGTTCCTGCAAAACCAAAACCGTTTGTCAGAGATCCTATCGAGACTAGGTCTTGAATATGCAACTTAAGAGGGGATATTGAATTGTATGAAATAAATAAAAATTCACAAGCTATGAGTGAAGAAGAGATATGTCCACTCATAGAAGTACCAAATCCACAGGCAGGACAGGACCCAACTTTTCTAGTATATAGACCGTGGACACCGGAAGACATCCGGAAAGCCACAGAGGGAATTCCCCATCCGAAAGCTAATTTTAGAAAATTCTTAGAAGACTTACAGGGCATGAGGTTAAGTTACCATTTGAATGGAGAGGAAGTAGAGAAAGTAGTCAGACAAATTGTGGGTCCAGATTGGCACATGATCAGTGGCAACTGGAATCCCCGTGACACAGAACTTAGACCACTCCCACATAGTAATGCAGAACTGGATAACAGAGTGAAGGGTCTGACAGACCGAATCTCTGAGAAATGGAAGCCTAGGGCTGACTGGACTTGCATTAATCAATGCATACAACAAGAAGGTGAAACTGTTGATAGATATTATGCCAGATTATTACAGTGTTTTAATAACCATTGTGGAATGCAGGTACCTGAAGACCAAACGCATGATTCCCCATATGAACAGCAGCTAAAGAATGCATTTTTGAAAGACAGTATTGCACCCATTAGCAGCTTTATTACAAAGCACATGGTAGATCATCGTACAAGTAGATTACAGTCATTACTTGAATATTCAAGACATGCCGAAAGGCATTTTTAATAGCAAAAAGAAAAAGAAAACTCAAGTATTTGCAGTAGAAGACAGATCAGAAGTCTTTGTAGTACAAACTGGGAAGAAGGGTAAGAAAAATGCCCAGGGAAACAAACAATCTGATAAACGATCAGAGGACTTTGAAGAGAGGAAGAAAAGGGGTGAATGTTTTAAATGCGGGAAAAAGGGACATTTAGCAAGGGATTGCAGACAAAATAAAAAGGTAACCACAGAAGACAAGGAGGGTGAGGACTGACTATATGAAAGTCAAGAATCACTGGAAAGGAATAATCAAGAAAAGACAAGTGCAAATGTGATAGAAGGGGTAGAGGATGTGATAGAAGAAATAGAGGATGTGCATGAAATCACAGATAATGAAGAAAATGAAATTTTAGACTTAGCATTATTGAGCCTAGAGCTCTACTTAGCAGACACAAAACTGGAAGTTACACTTCTGGTAGAGGGGAGGGAGGTTAAATTCCTGTGTGACTCAGGGGCTTCACGGACCCTGATACATCCTTCCAAACTACCAGAAAATTCAGAATCACTTGATTACATATTAGTGAAAGCAGCTAATGGACAGCTGTATCAGGAGCCACTCTCCCACAACATAGCAATAACTGACCCTGTTTCAGGGATGACCCAGAAAAGCAAAATTGTTGTTTCTGCAAAATGCCCAGTAAATCTTTTGGGCAGAGACCTAATGCATATTTTTGGCATAGCAGTAGTTCCAACTATGCAGGGTATGGAAGCACAGCGACAAATGGATACTTTTGTAGTGCGACCGGAGGGTGAAACATTTTATTGGTACAGCCAGGACTTGGTTACGACTGGTCCAGGGGCAGTAACCAAAGAACTGATGAACATAGCCATCAGTAAATCCCCCTCCCTTGACACTGATAAACAGCATTTGTTGCATTGCACTCTATATTACTGTAGCAAACCAGGACCTGATAAAGAATATGAGCAAGAACTGTTTAGAAACCATGCTAACAGATTAGTATTACGAAATTTGTACTGGGACACAGAAGGAAACAGTGTAGTGAGCTGTTCATTGCCCCAGGAATTCCTAGCACTTTACAAATCTAATCGATTACCACATGTGAGTTTGACTAAAGATAGAAATGTGAAGTGGGCAGACCTAGGAGAAAAAGTCACAAGGTGGGAAAAGCAGAGTTAGAACTTTCCAAACAGGGATTACAAAAGCAGAAGCTGAATTGGATAACACAGACACACCCAGCTGTACACTTGCAGGCAAGTGAGGACAGCTGAGGAGCACTCTTACTAGAGGAAGAGGAAAAAGCTTTACGAGACATACCAGAGACCCTCTAGTCAACAGGAAAATCAGATGTAGGACTTATTCGTACAGCAGGACCAGTCACTATCATGCCAAAGTCAGCATTTAGACCTCAAAAGAGACAGTATCCCTTGAGAAAGGACGCAGAAATAGGAATCAAACCTATAATAGCAGCCTTTCTTAAGGAAGGAGTATTGATAGAATCTCCTGATTCACCATGTAATACACCCTTATTTCCTGTTAGGAAAGCAAACGGAGAATGGCGTATGGTCCAAGATTTACAAGCTGTAAATGATGCAGTTATATCCAGGACACCTACAGTGCAAGATCCACACACCTTATTAAATGATTTAAAACCTCAACAAAAGTATTTTTCTGTGGTAGATATTAGCAATGCGTTTTTCTCAATACTGATACACCCTGACAGTCAACATTGGTTTGCATTTACATTTCAGGGAAAAAGGTACACATATACATGATTACCACAGGGATATTGTGAGAGTCCCACAATATTTGCACAGGAAATGGCAAGTAACCTGGCGGGATTTATCCCACCAACAGGCAGTCAGATTTTACTTTACGTAGACGACATTCTGCTGGCAGCCCCCACCCAGCAAGAATGCAGAGAAGATACCATGGCATTACTACAATTCTTAGCTACTCAAGGACACAAGGTAAACAAGAACAAACTGCAACTTTGGAAAAAACAGGTCAAATACCTGGGATATGTAATATCCAAAGAAGGCAGAATATTAGATGAAGACAGAAAAACAGCGATATTACAAGCACCTAAGCCAACTACCAAGAAGGAAATGATGTCCTTCCTAGGTACTACTAATTTTTGTCGGAGTTGGATTCCAAACTATGCCTTGGAATCTGCTCCACTGACCAACTTGATATTCAAAAAGCCTATGGCAGCACAAGATTTATTACAGTGGACACCAGAAGCAGAATCAGCTTTCTGCAAATTGAAACAACTGATAGCATCTTCATTAGTTTTAGGATTACCGAACTATCATAAACGATTTTTCCAAACTGTAGATTGTAAGCAAGGTTATATGACATCAGTGTTAACACAGCAGCATGGGGACAAACAACACCCCATAGCTTACTATTCATCGCAGCTAGACCCAGTGGCGCAATCCCTGCCCCACTGTGTACCAGCAGTAGTCGCAGCTGCAATGGCAGTACAGGCTTCAGCCTCAGTAGTGTTATTCCACCCTCTCACATTGAGAGTGCCTCATGCAGTCACGATTATTTTACTGCAAGAAAAAATAGCATATCTTTCTCCTGCTAGACATCTTTCCTGTATGACTATACTGTTGAGCCAACCTCATATGACAATTGAACGATGCACAACTTTGAATCCGTCAACCTTGCTCCCAACCCCTGCAGATGGCAAACTGCACTGCTGCCTGCAGGAAATTGAGCAAAAGACACTACCTAGAAAAGATCTCATGGATGTTCCCTTGGATGATGCCAAGGTGACATACTATGTGGACGGCTCGTGTAGAAGGGGTCCTACAGGACAGAATCTAGTGGGGTATGCAGTAGTTTCTGATATTGAGATTTTAGAAGCAAAGTCTTTACCGCACAACTTATCTGCACAAGCAGCAGAATTGATTGCTTTGACAAGGGTATGTACCTTGGCAAAGGATAAACGAGTGAACATTTTTACTGACAGCCAGTATGCTTTTTCTACTGTGCATATTTTTGCGCAGCAGTGGAAAAATAGAGGAATGATAACATCTACTGGTAAACCAATTAATCACGAGCAATTTATTTTAGATTTGTTAGATTCTATTCAGTTACCTCAGAAAGTAGCTATTTGCAAATGCGTAGCTCATACCAAACAACAGGATAGGATTTCAAAAGGTAATGCGAGGGCTGATACAGCTGCAAAACAAGCAGCTTCAGCTTCAGAAGTATTTCTTTTGAGTGAGGAATTACAACCATCTGAAATTTTAGACTTAGAAATGTTAAAAATAATGCAGACACTTACTACAAATGTAGAAAAACAAAAATGGATAAAACGAGGAGCAATTCTTGAGAAAGAGCTGTACATCTCCAAAGAGAGGAAACCGATTTTGCCATCTAACTTGTTTAGATATGCAGCTTTGTTGAGCCATGGGCAGTGCCATGTCTCAACAGGGGGGATGGTACAGTTAGTGAATCGAGTGTTTACAACGTATGGATTTACAAACTACAGAAAAAATTTCTGTGCAGCATGCCATGTTTGTAACAAGCATCATGCACAGGGGGCATTGAAGACTAAGCAAGGGAGTTTCCCTACACCACCGTATCCATTCCATACTATTTGTATGGATTTTATAGAGCTGAACAAATGTGAGAATAAGAAGTACTGCCTTGTCATTATAGATATGTTTTCCAAATGGGTGGAAGCTTTTCCGACTAAAAATCCAGATGCAGCTACTGTTGCAAAAGTCCTCGTTAAAGAAATTATTCCTGGATTTGGCATACCGTTAAAGATTTATAGTGACAATGGCACACACTTTGTAAATCAAACTATACAACAACTAAGCCGTTACCTTCGGGATTTCTCTGAAAAACCTTTGCGCATACCACTCCCAATCTGCAGGATTAGTAGAGAGGCACAATGGAGTTTTGAAAAACAAGCTTAGGAAATTAATTAGTGAGACACAAAAGAACTGGGTGCACTGTCTACCTCTGGCACTATTGAGTATGAGAACTGTTCCAAATGTAAAAGGGTTAACTCCTTTTGAAATTCTATTTGGGAGGGCATATTATACACCTCAGTGGAAACCTCTCATGCCTGCAGACCAGGAGGCTGACAGTTCACTTGCAGAGTATATGAGGCAATTTTTGAATAACAAACTTTTGCAGTTAAATTCTGTTTCAGATAAAGAACAAACCAGACCATCGGAAGCAGCAATAGCCCCAGGCACGTGGGTCTAGGTGAAAGTCGTGAAGAAAAAGAATTGGAGTTCTTCAAAGTGGGAAGGACCATACCAGGTGCTACTGTCAACACCCACTGCAGTCAAGATCGCAGAGCGAGCGTCCTGGATTCATCTGACACACTGTAAATTGGTTAAGAACTTTGAACTGGGCAAAAACCTTGTTACTGTTGTACAACGAGAACAAAATGACCAGGTATAGAGTAAACAGAGATGCAAAACAACCTCAGAAAATTTGCATGATTATTCTGATAGCTATACTGATAACAATTATCTTTTTGCTGTGGCCTTTCCTTTTCCCAGCCACACAAGCTGAACTGAAGAAATGTGATGCATTACTCATAGACTGGCATCCAAACTTTAACACTTACCAAGCAATTAAATATGTGTATGCTGAGACTTTTAATGTTTCAAGCTGCTGGATTTGCACAGCTATACCAACAGCATACGGGGGATTATTGTTGACTGCTGTCCCCCTAGGGGTCAATGAGACCTGGGAAAACTTGATTTTTGATACTACACCTGTGAAATCACAAGACAAAATAGCATTATACCTACCTGTTACACAAAAAGGGATTGTATGTTTTTACAAAAATGACACTATTCAGGTGGGTTGGAGCAATTGCAATGTGACTGTTTCTTATAAATGTCATATTAAGGCCAGTAAGACAAAAACTATTTGTGATACAAACTATGATGCATATTTTGAGAAGATGCATAGAAATGTTAATGAGATACAACATAATCCTGTTCTTTTAAAGCAGCTTTCTATTATTGATAAGAAAATGTTTCATGCAGGGCAAGCTTATATCAATACTAAAGTAGAGAATTGTTATTTTGTTTGTGGGGAAAAAAGCATATAAATGGCTACCTGAGAATTGGTCCGGCAGTTGTTTTTTGGGTTACCTGGTTCTGGCCATACGACACACTGCAGCTTTGCCTCAGGGAAAAATTCAAAACGTCAGAGAGGTCAGCAGTAAACCTAGAAGTCCAATCAAGAGACCCGAGAATCCAGTGGGACGAATCGAAGCAGGATGGAGAAACCATAACTCCGTAAAAAACAAAGATAAACTGACACACATGGATTTGAGTGACACCATTATATCATGGGCAGGCATAGCCCCTGCATATGGCGCAGTGAAATCGATTTGGGAGCTGAGAAAACTGTCTAAACTTCTCGAAGTTATGAGCAATGCAACGTTTTCTGCTCTCGAATTAGTGACTGATGAACTGAATGCTATGAGAACTGTGGTGCTTCAGAACCGCATGGCTCTCGACTTCACCCTAGCGGCGAGAGGTGGTACGTGCACTTTAATCAAAGAAGAATGCTGTTCGTATATTCCTGACAACCAGCACAAGATAAACAACCATCTTGAGGTGATCCAGCAAGTGTCTACCATGGCTAAACCAGGCCCAAACCCTCTGATGGACTTTTTCCAGAAGTTGTTTGAGGGTGGGGTTCCATCCTAATGAACATCCTGATTGCCATTTGTGTGGGATTACTCCTATTAGGAGCATGCATTTGCTGTGGTATTCCCTGCATGAAGAAGTTAATTAAGGATTTTATAGACATGTCAGTTTCAGAGACTTTGTATCAAAGTACTGAAATTGAAGAGTTGTTGAAAAGTGAAACACTTTCATAAGTCTAGACTGAATGACTCTCTTAACTGCAAATCCTGAATGGAAGAGGTTAGGAGAAGAAGCAAACTGTTTATGCTTTTGAAAATAGAATTAAAAAGTATTAACAGGGGGGAAATGTTAGAAAAATATGTATTAATGTGTGTGCTTAATGCTAATTAGAAGCTAAAAGAGTTAACACGTTTTTCATTCTATTTTATATACACTATTTTATATACAGCTTAGTTTTATACGAGACTAAAAGATGCTTTTGAAACTGCAGTGTGCTTTCTGAAACTTGCAAGATGCCCTCTGACCTAGTAACTGCTAGCACAGCAAAATTCATGTTTATGCCTTTTGGAAATGTACTTGAAAAACAGGTGATTATCTGCTAGGTCAGGAAGCAATGAATGAACAATGCTATATCCTATAATGTTATGATTTTGAACAATTAGCTCTGTTCGTGGTATGAGAACATGCACAGCTGCAGAAGGAAGAGATAAAGACAAACAAAGAACTGTTGGAGAAATGAACTGCAATCTATACTTGCTTTGTGCTCAAATTAGCCATAGTACCTTGAATGGTAACATTGCATATATCTAACCGGTGGTAGCTAAGGCCACGTTGTTTTTCTTAGGAAGTTTCTCACAAAAATTGATAGTATAAGCAGAAAATTATGAAAACAACTGCTATGTAATGATGATGTTAAAACTTGTGATCTGCTACGTCAGCTTGGTAGGCAATGTCTTATTAGAAAATGTATAAAAATGCTAGTATTTCCTGATTCTAGTTAGACAAACTCTGTATTAGCACGTTTTTGTCTCCTTGCTGCAAGATTAAAGTGCCTTAACCTGAACCTACCATGTATTGATCATTTTTAAAGTATATTTTTCCTTTGACAACTGGATCCAAACAAAGCACAGAGTGGAGATGGAATTAGTCACAATGACATGAGAACACTTCAGAAAGAGCTTACAGTACCATTACATCTATTATTTACTAGGTTGTATAAATATGGGGAGATTCCTCAAGCTTAGAAACATGCACTTATTAAACATATCTTTAAAGGAAAGGGGAGTTGGACAAACTATTAAGTCTACTTCATGTTGTGGAAAAATAATGAAGAAGGTAATATTGGATAAGTTATTGTTAGAAGTGGAAATGCTAGGACTTGAAACCATATTGACATGCATATGTTGCAAATAGATCTATTACCACCTGTACCATTATGTTCTGTGACAATATAATAGCAGCTATGAATAAAAAATTGTGCTGTGATGGAATTTATTAACTTTTAGCATTTAACAGGGTCATACACAAAACACTGATCAATAAATAAGAACAACAAGGTATTGATGTACTCTTAATAAGATGGATAGCTGCATGGCTTACCAGTAGGACATGGCAAGTACCGTACAGCAATTGGACAGGAGAAATTCTTAGTTACAGTCAGGGTGTCTCACGGGGCTCTGTCTTAGGCCCATAATTGTTTATATTGTATCCTTCAGATCTGTCTTTCATTGGAGGTGTTCTGCAGTCTGTATGCAGATAACCTGAAACTGGCTAAACTGATTACATGTGCCACAGATAGGGCATGTCTGCAAAATAACTTGACTAAATTGACCATTTGGGTACTCAAGAATAATATGCTGATAAATACATCAAAAATTAATCATATGAGATTTGGGAGACAAACTGAAAGTTGAATATTCAATACAACACACACTGATTGAAACTGCAGATTCATTTAAGGACCTGTGGATATAGGTAGATCCAGCTTTGTGTTTTTCTAATCATATCAACCAATTGGGTAATGAAAGTTAAAGAAGTATAGTCTGTATAAAGAAGAGTAGAGGAATAACAATAAGGAAGCCTTATAAGAAACCAAGCATGAATAAACTGTAAAAACAAAATGAAAACTCCAGCAAAGCTAGAACGTCCAATAAGTGACCTCCCAAACCTCTTGTGTCAGAGGCACATGGGATATATGCAAATGATCCTTATGAACATCAGGTGTTTCAGCTAATTGGCAATTCTGAATGCCCATCATTTGTTTTGTCATTTTAATGGACAATTTCAGGCCAATAAAGCCAACCCCCACTAACTATGGATATGTATATTTTGGCCTTGTTATGACCTCATCAGCACAGCACACTCAGAGTGTTTGACTAAGCCTTAGAAACACAGGGCTGTTATACCCAGCTGATGTCCATTATCATTAGGGTCACTGCAAAAATATCCCAAACAACAAACTAAAACAATGAGTGAGAAGGTCACTGAAAAATTAATCAGTAAAAACAAAATGAAAACTCCAGCAAAGCTAGAACATCCAATAAGTGACCTCCCAAACCTTTTGTGTCAGAGACACATAGGATATATGCAAATGATCCTTATGAACATCAGGTGTCATAACAAGGTCGAAATATGCATATTCACAGCTAGTGGGGTTTGGCTTTATTGGCCTGAAATTGTCCATTAAAACGACAAAACAAGTCATGGGCATTCAGAATTTCCAATTAGCTGAAACACGTGATGTTCATAAGGATCATTTGCATATATCCCATGTGCCTTTGACACAAGAGGTTTGGGAGGTCACTTATTGGAAGTTCTAGCTTTGTTGGAGTTTTCATTTTGTTTTTACTGATTGGTTTTTCAGTGACCTTCTCACTCATTGTTTAGGCATGAGTAAATTGGAAAGAGTAATGCAGAAATATACCAAGAGCATCCATGGATGCGAACATTTTAATTATTATGAAGGACTAAACTATCCAAACTTGTACTGTGTCTCATATAGATATTTAAGAGAATACCTTATTCATGTACATAGGGCATTAAGAGAAAACCCCAAACATTCCCAGAGGTAGTTATCAAAAAGTAGTACAGAATCATCAAACAACTTATGCAGAAGATTCTATAGGAATAAGAAATCTACCAATTGGTTGTCTAAGACAGCAGTTGATGCATGGAATAGACTACCAAATTACATTAAAGCAAGCACTAGTTTATATATTTTTAAGAAGAGCCCGGACACTTCATAGGTGTGTACTAGGCTAATGGCCCTGGAGCCTTTACAAGCCTAGCCCATATGATAACCCTGGCATCGTACCACCCGACCTTAGTTCCCAGTGCCTCTGTTGAGTAGAGCCACTGGAGTGATCCCTGGGGTGAATTTTCTATTTCCCATCTACTCATCAAGATTTCTCTTGAAGAAGGCCAGTGAGGTGCTCTGCTTGACATGTATGGGAAGTCTATTCCATTGCATGGGCAGTCTCTGAATTATGAACCTGTCCCTCCAGCTTGTTCTGTTGATTGTGGTAATGAGGTTGAGGTCTCTGGAGCGTGTAGTGTGGAGGGATTGGAATTTCTTTAGATGTAGCATTTCTAACAGAGCTGGGTCAGACATGGCTTTGCAAGTCAAGTACAGATCGCCTCTAAGTAGGCGATATGAGACGGAGAATAGTTGTAGTTTTTTGAATCTGTCCATATAGGACAAGTGTTTAAGGCCCAGGATCCTCTTTGTGATGTACTTTTGTGGCCTTTCCAGTTGTTGCAGGTGTCTGGTGAGGTACATGCTAAATGGGGCATTGTACTTGATGACTGGCCTAATGAGGGAAGAGTAGAGGGAGACAATAACTCTTCCTGGATGCAAAACCCTTAGTAATGAGATGTGCCACATAGAAGGACTTTCTGACCACAGTGGCAATGTGCTGGTCAAAAGAGAGGTTGCTGTCAACCTGTGTTCCCAGATCTCTTAAAAAACCTTCTGTGCTCAGTGGACTACCATCGATGTGGTAATTCATGGGAACTGGGTTTTTCCCAAAGGGGATGATGACACATTTATTGGCATTGAGTTTAAGGCCATGGTTCTGACACCAATTGTTGGTCTCAGTGAGGCCTTTCTGTAGGATGTCAACATCACTTGGGGAGTTAATTATGGCTCCCAACTTGCAATCATCTGTGAACTTTTTCAGCCAGGGTCCCTTCATGTTGGCCTGAACTTCAGAGAAGTAGATACCAAACAGGAGAGGACCCAGGGCCAAACCCAGTGGGACTCTACTCATGACTGCTCGAAAGTCTGACATGGAGTCAGCTACTTTCACACTGTGGGTTCTGTCTGTGAGCCAGTTTACAACCCACCTAGTGATATAGGGGTTGATGCCTATCTTAGTGAGTTTTTCTATGATTCCTGAGTGGAGAATGGTATCAAAGGCCTTGGCCAGATCAAGATCGGCTGTATGAACCACCTTGCCTTCATCCACAGCTCTGGTGACTGACTCAAAAAATTCAACCAGGTTGAGCAGGCATGATCTACCCTTCACAAAACTGTGTGGGATGCCGAGTTTGGAGATATCCTATATCTTTGTTTATTAGATCCATGATGATGCATTCCATAGTTTTGCATATCAGACTTGTCAGGCTAATGGGGCGATAGTTCCCAGGGTCTGCAGTTGCTCCTCCTTTGTGGAGAGGGATGAATGTAGTAGTGAGCCATTCGGTAGGGACAAAGCCAGAGGTGAGGCTGTGACTGAAAAGGGCACACAGGTGAGGTGCCAATTCACTCTGTAGTTCATGTAGAACACAGCCAGGGATATTGTCAGGTCCCATAGACGCTGTATTCTTGGCCTTGGACAGTGCTGTTTTAAGCTGTGCAGCAGTAATACTGAGTGCCTGGAAATCTACTGGTATTGTGATTGGTCCTTTGGTGGGGGAGAGAGGGGTAAAGTTGGCACTGAATCTGTTGGCCACTATATTGGCAATATCTGTTGGCTCTGTATAGGTGGTGCCATTGTGCAATAGCTCCAAACAAATTTATGTATTGCTGTGGAGGTTCTTTACATAACTATAGAAGGCCTTATGGTTGTCTTTACTATCTGCTGCAATTCTGTTTTCACAGTTTGCTTTAGAGGATTTGATGAGGGATCTCAACTTTTTGTTGAGGATGAAGTTTTTTCCAGTCTTGGGACTTCACCTTATTCTGCTTCACTTTCCTCCTTCTGTTGTAGAGTTTGTTTTTTGGCAGGGGACTACCAGATTGGTTTCCTTTTTTGGAGGAGAGCGTCTTGGTTCTATTGGGTATGGCGAGATCCATGTATTTGTGTACATGTTTGTACAGGGCATTAATGTATGATTCAGTGGTCATGCAGCTGTTCTCCAATTGCATGAGTGCTATGAAGTTAGCCACCTCTGTTTTTAGGAGCCCAAAGTTAGCTTTGGAGAAGTTTTTCATGGTGGTTACCTTTGCGTGTGGGGGGGGGGGTGGATTTCCAAGGTCATTAATTTGTGGTCAGATCTAACCAGGGAGGAGTTGACTATTAGTACAGAGCAATGGTTGCCCATGTTAGTAATGACCAGGTCAAGGATGTTGCCACCTCTAGTGGGGGTAAGAACGAGCTGGTCCAGGGCATTGGAATTAATGAATTCCAGGAATTGTTGGGCAAGTGTATTGGTACATGAGTAGTTTTACCAGTTAATGGAGGGGTAGTTGAAGTCGCCCAGTTTGAGAGTGTTAGGTTGGATGCTGATATTCTCCAGGATGCTTAGGAACATGGAGTGTGAGTCTTGGGACATGGTAAGGGACCCATAGCAGGCTACGACCGGAATCGCTGTCTTACCCAGTGTTAGCTGCACCTGAGGTATCTCTGATGCATTACAGTGGCGGATTTAGGCAAGGGCGCAGGGGCGCGCGCCACCTCCTTTTGTCCAGAACTCTTTCAAGTTACGTTTTTTTTTTTTTTTTGAAAAGACAAGTCCTATATGTAAAGTCCATATGTAATTATGTAAATTAGTAATGGTATTCTCTCCACGACATTTTTAAAAACAAATGTGGACAGTACCGTACATTGTTTTTCAGTTTGGGTTCCTCAGGACCTGAACCAATCAATGCTGTGAAAAATCACGCCTAACTCAAATACATTGGAGAAGCGATTGGAGGTTGCAGAGTCAGGTGATTTAATCTCCTCAATAATTGCTCCTCCAAATACTTCTCTTTTGTAGTTGAGTTAGGCACGTTTTGGTAAACACTTGTTTTGAAAGTCTAGATTAGTAGTAGCAGTGACTAGTGAACTCCAAACTCCCTTCAGCAAGTCTGTCTCTCAGAGAGGTATATTTTTTTTTTGTGCCAAAGAGCCAGTTTGATATTAAATATATATTATTAAATTAAAAAGTTTTAAACGACTTGTCAGGTAGTTTAAAGTATTCCGTTTAGTGCCTAAATTTAAAGTGGTGCTTTTACATTAAATGATTTAGTGGTGTTTTTTGTAATGTTTGTGTTTTGGTGTTTGTTTAAACTTTAGGTTCAGCATAGATATTAAATTATTATAAATATTAATAAATTTAATTTATCTTTATCTGATATTTATGCGTGTTCCGGTGTAAAGCTTAATGCCATTTTTGTAGCTGGTAAATAAATTAATAATGCTTAACATGTTAACAGTTAAAACTTTTAAAGTTTACAGTTAAACATATAATTATAATAAATTCGAATTCCACAGTACATGCGGCATGTTGCTTCAAGTTCTAACATCCTTAATAAGTTATCTGTATTAAACATGACAAAAAAAATTAATAAAAACAAGAACATGCCATGTTCTTGTTTTTATTAATTTTTTTTGTCATGTTTAATGTTAGAACAACTCAAAGCAACTGTTGTTGAACATGCCGCATGTATTCAATAATTGTGGAATTCGATCTGAAATTCAATTAATAAATTAATTGCCCTCAAGATCCCTTCAAGGGAGTCATACATTAAAAAATGGCGCCATGATCTGCACTAGTTAAACTGTTTTTCCCCACGTGCTCTTGCGTATTGCCTATTAACTACCATGCGTTCACTTCTGAAGTGTTTAGCTTTGAAAGTGGAACCAAACAACTGTTAATAAAGATTGCGCTAAATGTCTGAATCATACCATTAACTGCCCAGATTTTCGCAGAATATTAAGAATTTTGCCACATATGTTGGGTCGGTTCCTCATAAAATGTGTGGTTTTCTGGCAAATCACTGAAGACTGAAGACTCTAAATAGTGACTTACATTTGAGTTCCAGACTTCATATCCTTTGGAAAATGCATGCTAAAAAATCCTGTGTTATTCTAACAACTTTCTAAGTTTATGACAGCGGTATTTAAATATGTCCTTATTTGGGGTATTTTGCCCCCTCCCCCCATTATTTTATGCTTTGTCCAGATTTATTGTACTCAGAAGTTGAGAAGTATGGTCTGAAGTCTACTATTATTTATGTTATTACGGAGTGGGAAACCCACTAGGCTCAAATGACTTGCTCCCAGCCACACAAAACTTCATGCAGATTCTGAGACTCAGGCCCAAGATTCGAATATAAAGCTTGTTAGGGCCTCTTTATTAAATCGTCTTTTCTGGAACACAGATCTCAAAAATGAGCAGGAAAACTGTATGTGTGCGCGTGTGATGACAACGCATGTTTTCTCATAATCACACACCATCAAAATAATTACTATAATTTTCCATACTTTAGCACACTAATCATCATACTCTTGAAATGTTAATGTATTCAACAGTTTTCTGCAGAAGTATAAGTAAATAATGGAAGGATTTGTCTTTGACATTCTGCTGGAAATTCTTAACAGCAATTTGGATTACCCTGGCCAGTTATATATATGAAGCCATTCCTTGCCAGAAGCAGTCAAAAGGCCACACATATACATAAGTAGCATCATTAAACAGCTAATCCAAAGGCACTGAAATAAAACAACTTTTCCCAACGCATGTAAACAGCACTCCATACTGACACATATAAGGATCAAATCCTCTCAAACCAGCGATATTTTACTTTACCAGATGCGCAGTAGCAAGCACCGCCCAAACCTCGCCCGCGGTGTTTGACGTCACGGTTAGGCATTGAATATTCCAGCGGACTGTCGGGCAACACTACCAACAATACAATAAAATATCACCAACAAGTGCATAGTGAGCCAGAATTCAAGTCAAAATTCACCTTGAAGGAAGACATGTATTGACTGCAATGAATATTCTAGATTTAGCACAGGATGCAAATAATTGGTAGTTTGTGAATTACACTTTGGCAAAGGTTTTGGAGTCTGTGCTGACAGCAGACTTGGGTCTTACTGCACTAACTAAACAATAACATCTATGTTCATGCACTTTACCTGGATAGCCCCATCCATGCACTTAATTCTATGTTCTTTACCAATTATCTCATATTTTCATCTCTGCCCTGTCAGTCATCCCACCTTTTTCCTACTCACCTATATACCTCCATGAATCTTCGTAGCTGTCATCACAGATTTTTCCTATGTACTAATCCCTTATGTTATCATGTGATGGATGCATTCTTGCTCTCCTGTCCTGCAAGCTTCAAATGTATTACCAGTGTTGCTGTATGTACATATTTCACTTGTATTGCTTACACTGTATGTACAACTGTTCTTCTGTTATGCTGTATGTAAAACTGTATTACTATTTTCTCTATTTTAGTGTAAGAAACTGAATGCAATCTCTTGGAGATTTTGTCCCCAGGCCTCGGCTAATATGAAAGGCATGTCAATCATGCCTCATTTCCTATGCAGGTTCGGTGTCAATCATCCGCGCCACTCCTGCACAAAACTCCGGGTGAGCCAGTAAAGTAAAATATCACCCTCAAACCATCATTCTTCTCCAAAATTTCAGCCATTTCTGGTAAAAATACAGAAAGAAGACCTGACATTTTTTAACTTATTTATTACGCTTTCACTTACACACTGCTTACAATTAAGAACTGGAGATCCCAAAAACAGATGGCTTACGTACAGATTTAACAGAAAAACTGACTTTTTGGATGGCTCAATGTTCTCCACAGCTGATAAAAAAGCACTTCTCATGGTTTGGTCAGGTCAAAGGGTATGGCTCAGGTCAACCCATTGGGCTTCAACTATGAGAAAAGAATTGGTTAAGTAAAGCAACGTTTAAAACATGGCTTTAAAAAAAGTTATCAAATAAACCCATACACTCAAATTGCATATATAAACTGTAACAGAAATTCGGAAATTTTCTGTACCATACACAATGTACAAACGAAATAAACTACTCAAACTCTAATATAAGGCAAACATCAAATAATGTCTCCATGCAGCAGCTGAAAAAAAAGACTTCTCCCACATGCACGATTGCAGTGCTTTAGCCACAACACCACAGTGAAGTTTCCACTGCAGAAGGTATTACCCAATTAATCAGACAACTGTAAATTACCAAGTCTAAACCAAGAGCATAGAAACATCACACTGAACATGGGCTGCCATTTGCGAAAACTATATTTACAGCACATAAACAAGCAAACACAATTTTCTTCCAAATGTGGAAAGATCCATTGCTGAACTACCAGATTTAGCCATGCCCACTTAAAGAAAACGCCGAGCATAACTCTTAACGGGACTTACGCAAATTTCGCAGAAAATGAAACTCACCCCCACACATCCAAGTGATTGCTTCCACATTTTCTACACTGAAATAGAGCCAGCCAAATATACATTTTATTTTTCAAAATTATTATAAAACACTTAAAAGTCATTCTTCACCAGACACAAATTAAATGCTGGAACCACTAACCCACGAACTCATCGCAGCGCAGGCGCACTGAAAACAGTAAAACGACACCAACAAACGGCCTTGTCAGAGCTACCAATGGAAATTAAAGGTTAACTGGACCATGCTATTTTCCTTGTGATCCTAAAGAACTGCAACCTACACCATTAACAAAAATCAAGTAGCCTGTAATCTGTGAACCCACTGCCTAATCACATATCATCATCAGCAGCAGTAAGCCAGCCGAGAAAGTACCTTTTTGAAGCTGCACATGTTCACCCAAAGAAACAATCACATCTCACCCATTTTTTAAATCGACCTCGACTATTTTGCCGTAACCTCTGAAAAACCTCTCAACATCTCTCTCCCGGGCCTGATAGTTCAGTCTACTTAAGTACACACGTGACATATTCCAAAATAGGAGTCCCTATCCTTCCCTTCTCCTACTCCTCCAACAACAGGACAATTGTATTCAGTCGACGTGAACGTCCCACGTTGTAGCATCACTGGATAAGGACGCACTAAAGGGCGGTGCAAAGTCTACAGGATGGTATGTAAGCATACCTTTTAGAGCAAAAAAAATCTGGACAATGCCATGTATAAAATTGGGGCAAAGGTCCAAAAAACAGGGACCATTTTGATAGTTTTAAGTTGCTATTCATTTAACCACTTTGTGATTTTTACTGGCAGATGTCTATGAAACCAATAATTAATAATTACCACATTCTGTCTGAAGAGATTTTCTTATATATTTTTCTCTGTGTAAATTATCAGAACAGTTTTAGCGTGATCCCTCAGCTATGCACTAGTTTTTTCACATATCTGTTATTATGTACAGTACATGGGCACACACTGCGAACACATACACAAGTCTAAAATAATGCGGGGTGGGACAAAAGCCCAATATACACACTCGCATACTACTTTGTTTGCTTCTCCCTCCTGTCAATTTGTTTTAAACGTTGAGCAAATGCAATAGGTTTCTAAACTGAAGAACAGCTCTTTAATTCCAATCAAATGCGCTAGGCTAGCCCTGTCCATGAAGTAGACAGATCAAAAGTAGACAATCTGCTTTTAATAAATCCCGCACTACGCACAATTACCCATTGCATGTTTTATGTCTACCATTTAGTTTGCTTCCACCACGTCATATTACTAATGACTTTGCAAACATGGACAACAATTTCAATGAAAACTGCATGCACCCCCTGAATAGTCCGCAAGATTTCCCTAAAGTTTCTTGAGCAAATTTGCCTCATAGTCGATGCATTTGCAGCAAGAGAACATTGTGTGTGTGTACGCTTGTGCGCATTTTCTTTATTTTTGGTGTTAATTATATTTCCCCAAGACTCAGTTTTCTATGCTGAATACTTATCACGTTTTCATAAATCATGCCACTTATAGTGTGTGTGTGTGTGTGTGTGTGTGTGTGTGTGTGTGTGTGTGTGTGTGTGTGTGTGTGTGTGTGTGTGTTGGGACAGGGGGGTGACTGGGTCAGCAAGTTGTGTGTCATTTTATCACTACGAGTTTTCATTTACTATCATTAAAACACAGATTTCTTAACGAAACGTAGTTTCATTTACTAAATAAAATTGCATCTCAATTATTCAGAGCAAGCGTGCTTTTTCAGTTGCTAATGTGCTCGTGATTCGGGGTATAAGAACAGCATTTTAACTCATACTAGAATAGCTTATTTTATGTCCTCTGGTTATTGTTAACATCCATCAGTTTTGATTTCACTGGTAGTCATAACAGCAGGATTTTCTGCATGAGACGTAAATATCTACTACAGAGTTAACACAATGCCACATCACTTATCAGACCAATTTTGTTTGTGGAAGGCCAACGGGGAATGTCAGTGCTTCAAAGGAGCATTTGGCAGAAAATCAAACAGCAAACCCGTTAGTAACGGTCATCATGGGAAGTATAAGAAATTAGTAGCAATTCCTGGAAGCCTTGTAGACTCAATGGCAAACATAATACCTTGGAGAGAAATTAGCCCAGTCTGTCATGCAATATATTTACAACTACACAAACACAGAACGCATGATTAGAATAAGATTTTTAGTGCAATTAGTGTGCCCATTGTAGTAGAGATGTATTTAGGCAAAGGACATTTAAGTATCAATTTATTGCCATTTGTGAAATGTCAGAATATGTCCTGCTAGATTGTATTAATAAGCCTAACCTGTGAATTTAGACAGATTTTGCCATATTGTATTATATTTGAAATACAATTTCAAGACAATGAAGTCTTTCAGAAATTAATGAGTAACTCAGTGAGTCAATGGAGATGATTCAATGCAATAAGCTAGCAATTACTTTTTCTGAATGTTTAAATCATTTAATGTGTTTGGCAAATTGCTTACTCCCCTGTGTATGTGGTCTGTTTTGTGGTGAGCGAGGGGTTCGCCTGTGAACTTCTCTTGTAGGTCTTATTTAAGTCATAGTCGCATCTCTTACCCCGATGTCTGTGTAAGTATTCTGATGATAAAACTGAAGTTTTAAGCCAAATTTTCCCCGGTGTCATAGGAAACTTTCAAAGGAATGCAGAACATAGCTGACCAGTCGGGGACAAATCAGAAAAACTTTAAGAGACACAGTTAAAATATTAGATCTGCTAACCCGGAGACATTGAAAGGTTAAGAGAATGTGAATTAATTAATGTGAATTAATATAGCTTTTCTGATGTAAAAGAACTCTAATACTAATTATTGTCATAATTTAGTGTCGCTCACCACCTTTTCTCTAATTAAGAGGGGCAAAGCTAGAATAATTTGAGTCGAAATCAGTTGAGAGGTATGATGAAATGTGACGTGATTTATGTTACACCTCCAGAAGTAAACTAGTGTGTTTTGTTTATAAAGGCATTGTACAAAATTTAAAAAAGTCGTCCATTATCCTACCAATGACTTTTTTAATTGAATCGTTTTTGTCCAGATTTCTTGTGTTTAGAGGCTGACAGTAATGAAAATAAGTCAATGAATTACAATGCTGACTTCAACCACTGTCTCAAAGGCTTTTAGGGATAGGCTGAGAATGGTTACCAGCTACTATGACCACTCTGATTAACTATGCTAAGCATGTATCACAACATTGCTGGCACTCAGAGCTGAAAAGAGCACTACAGGACAGCAGATGTTTATCCAACATCCAAGGTATAGCTCTCAACAGTTTTTGAGCCGTTTCTTCATGCTCTTAGCTTTGGGTATGATACAGAGTACTACACACCTCTTGAAGTCACAACAGTATCGATCCCAAGTTCACCAACATCTGCAACTTTTATAGGAGAGAGAATCCATCTGCAACCCTCTCAGCTCTCAAGAATCTACAGTGAGCACAGTACACATACAACATTACATCTACTTTATCCATGCTCTGAAATTCTACACTACTGGAGTTAGTTTTGAAAAATTTTAAATTTCAAATATCGCTACTTAAAAGAACAAACAAAGACACAAAACACACAAACAGAAGTACAGTATGCTACAAATTTACCTGCAGTTTTAAAACAATGCTTTTTGGCTATATTCCTGCTGCTGAAACTGGTCTATGGGGGGGGGGGGGTCATGTTTTTTGCACTGCTGTTATATACAGTTAAAGTACTAAAACTATATTGACACTTTCTTCTTTGAGCGTATAGCTGTTAGTGGCAATGAAGAATTGATGGCTGCAAATGGTGGGTTCTACTTCTAATGAGGGGATCCTAACTTATTTGAAACTGCTTAATGGATATTACTTGCAATGGTATGCTCAATTGTATCTTCTTTCTGGAAATGTCTTGTACATTGAACGCAATGTTACATTTTCTGCTCCTTCTCTGTACTCATAGAACCATGTGAACAGAACTTGATGATCTTTTCATTCATACTGATTTGTGTTATTTCTGACAGTAAAGTATTATCTTCCTGTGAACCAAGCTAGTTTAACACCATCACAACAGTAAAATTTCTTACAAACACTCCGTCAGGACTTTCATCATAATGTACAGCACTCTACTTTCTGCTGCCCCAGACTTCATTCTTAACATGTCCAACTTGGTGTGAAAACCATATGAATTAAATTACTACATTTCCCCCAAAAAATACAAATGTAATATATATATATATATATATATATATATATATATATAAAATCTTAGCTTACTAATTTTCTATGGGAACAATACTTTTAAGTCTTCAAATTTTACTTGCATGTGACCAGTTTAAGATCAAATACTGAAATTATGACCATTAGTATTATTTTTATGCCAACATCTTCCACAAACCTTTAAGGTTACACCATACTAAGGAAGTAACTTACAGAAATCTTTTCAGGGAATAATCGGCTGTAGTTTTTTCCATTACTGATGTCTATATTACTTATCAACCTTTACGGCAACAAGATGCTTTTTACCCTATAACATCTATTACATGCTGACTAGGCAAGGGAATGCAAGCCCGAAGTGCTTCATCCACATTTACCGTCTGTCAGATGTCATATATTTGTCTTTGTTGACCAGGAAAGTCTGACCAAGACAAATTCCCTTGGTCAGAGGAGGCCTGGGGAGAAAAGCTTGACATTTACATCCATTTCATTTACAATACAGAAAATAATATACATATTGATTACCTGCACACATAAGCATACGTAATGCTTATTTATACATATGATTAAGGATACAGAGCTTGCATAATACAATATGCGGCTGTAGAAGAAAAAAACATTTCAATTACATTTGGATATACCAAAGGGAAAAAATAAAAGAAAAATTACTGCATATACAGCTATTTGCATGATGCAGAATGTGATTATCAAAAACTGTTTTATGTAGATGTTAATCTTCATACAACCATAAATTGACAATGAGATTCTGCAATCGCAACATAAATCTGTCCAAGAGAATAACTTTAAAACTGCTGCAAATTACTAAATAAAAAGTGTATCCAGAAGCACAAAAGCAATCAAGCGGACAATCGACAAAAAATAATAAAATTTATTGGTAAGCGCTTTCGGCTGTGTGAATCCAGCCTTCATCAGACAAATTCAAACTACATAATGCATCTTTTTATATAAGGTGTACTTAATAGACAATTAATCAATTAAGATGTAAAAACCGCCAAAACGGCCAAAAGTACTACCTACCATATATAAATTTTAAACCTGTACATACACTGATATATATCAAATTGATTTATTTTATTTAATTACATAATAATATACTTCCTATATAAAATATATATGATACTATACCTATAATATAAAAAATATATATGAAAATATATAAAAATGTTATTATATGAAAGTATTAATATGAAAATATTAATATGAGAAAAAATAATAAATAAATAAATAAAAAAATAAAAATTGTACTGAATTCAACGAGCCCATTATCTATTTATACCCTTTAATTTTAAAATACTGGTGATGGAAATGGAATCATTAACACCAGGGATTTGCGTGGCATTTAGATACACTTGCCACCAATATTCCTTAGACTCTAAAATGAATTACTAAACATATAGTTTTAAACAGTATTACCCTCACGAGTGATGTGCATACCTCCCTGGACTACATGAAGAGAGACATAGAGGAGCTCTCTGAGCATGTAGCCCAGGCCGGTATGACCCTGAACTTGAGTAGCATCTTACCCTCACCAAGAATGATGCCACAATATGAAGACAAGACGATCAATTTCAACAATTGGCTTAAGTATTGGTGTCATTCAGAGGGGGATCCAATGCCTGTCAGTCTCGGATGACATGCTCGACAAGCCACGATGCTTCGCTAGGGACGGCTTGCACCTGTCACCCCTGGGCTTTCGGATATCGGCAAAGGCTCTTGCCACCCCCATAGTGCCTTTTTTAGGCAAGGCTCAAAAGACAAACCCACCTCCATAGGTATTACAAGGGATAAGAAACTAAGAGTAATGCTACTCAATGCCAGAAGTCTAAACCTCAAGATGAACGCACTCAAACTCTCCTTAGCATGGAGAACATCGATATCTGTGCAGTAACAGAAACCTGGTTCAAGGCTCCCAAGAGTACACCAGCACTACCAGGTTATACCTCATACCATGTTTTTCGGCCCCAAAACTTGGACCAAACCACAAAAGGAGGGGGAGTATCAATATTCGTCAAAGATACCCACACGTCCAGGTTGGAGGCACAGCACGAAGCATCAGAGATTATCCATGTGCAACTAACAGTGGGTAAAACTGCCTTCCAGTTTATAGCCTGCTACAGACCACCCTCCCAAACCCAGGAACCCCACTTGGCCTTCCTGAGAACACTGGAAAATATGAAGGTCTCTCCAAACACCATTATATTGGGCGACTTCAACTACCCAAACATAGACTGGGAGCATTACTCTAGCTCCAACACCCTAGCCCAAAGGTTCCTAGAATTTATAAACTCAATTGCTATGGAAGAACTTGTTACCACTCCCACAAGAGGGGAAAACATACTGGACCTGATCATCACCAACATGGGGACTCTATGCTCCAGACCAGAAGTGTATCCCTCACTGGTAAGATCAGACCATAAACTAATCTCACTGAATATTCACATCCCGACCCCACCCCCTGCCAAAAAAACCACAGTGAAAAACTTCTCTAAAGCAAATTTCACACTCCTCAAAACTGAGGTGGAATCCTTCAAAGCCCCCCGGCCTGTGGAAAATACGGCCCAGACCGCAGAATCCTTTATAAACGCATTCTATGAACACCTTCAGGAATGCATGGATCATGCAATCCCAAATAAAACCAAGACCCAGTTCTCCAAAGGCAGACGTCTTGTCTGGTGGACCCCAGCCATAAACAAACTATACAACAGAAGGAGGAAGCTACTACATGATAGAGCAAAATCCCAAAAAAGGAAGGCATCTCTGATCAGTATTAGCAAAAAACTACGAGCACTCATAAAATCGTCTAATGCCAGCTTCGAGAGAAAAATTGCACAGGATACTAAGGATAATCACAAGGCTTTATTTAGTTATGTTAGGAACTTGGGTGGAAATTCCCAGATATGCTCAGAATTAGTGCAAAATGACAAAAAATACACCGAACCCACAGACATTGTCAACATCCTAGCTGACAGGTTCAGCGCAAACTACTCCCCCCCCTCCCCACCAAAATGGCAAATATCTATCCCAGCAGAGTGCTGCCCCCCTGACATCTGAGATGCTCAGGTAAGAGCCGCCCTCTCCAAAGCAAAAAACACAGCATCAATGGGACCAGACGGTGTCCCAGGCTGCGTCCTACATGAACTCCAAGAAGAGCTAAACCCAAACATAAAACTACTGTTCAATCTCAGCTTTACTACAGGATATGTACCCAAAGAGTGGTGTACAGCAACAGTGGTCCATCTCAACAAAGGTGGTGCCTCAACGGATCCTGGAACCTATCGTCCTATAAGCCTGACTAGTTTGGTCTGCAAAGCTATGAAAAGGATCATCATGGACCTCATAAATAAAGATATTGGGGACCTACAGACACTGGATCCTACCCAGTTCGACTTTGTTAAGGGCAGATCCTGCCTCTTAAACCTGGTTGATTTCTTTGAAACAGTCACCAAGGCCATTGACGAGGGGAAGGTCGTCCACACAGCCTACCTGGACCTCGCAAAAGCCTTTGATACAATATTCCACTCGGGCATTATAGATAAGCTCACCAGCTTAAATTTAAACCCCTATGTCACTAGATGGGTTACAAACTGGCTCAAGGACAGAACCCACAAGGTTAGAATTGCTGGAGCCATGTCAGACTCCAAACCAGTTACAAGTGGCATCCCACAAGGCTCAGTCTTGGGACCTCTCTTGTTCGGTATATATTTCTCGGTGGTACAGGCCAACATGGATGGACTGTGGCTGACCAAGTTCGCAGATGACTGCAAACTGGGTGCCATAATCGACTCTCCAGCTGACACAAGCATCCTCCAAAAGGTCCTCACAGAAACAGACAACTGGTGCCAGAGCCGTGGCCTCAAGCTAAACGCCAAAAAGTGTATAGTCATCCCCTTTGGCAAAAACAAAGTGCCCACAAATTACCACATAGGTGGTAATCCATTAAGTACAGAAGAAGTAATTAGGGACCTGGGGACCCAAGTTGATAGCAATCTCTCATTTAACAACCACGTGGCCAAAGTGGTTAGAAAAACATTTTATATAGCCCACCTAATCATGAAGGGATTCACATCTAGATCAGGGGAGGTCATCATGCCTCTTTACTCATCCCTCATCAGGCCCATAATTGAGTACAATGCCCCTTTTGGGATGTACCTTACCAGACACCTGCAGCAACTGGAAAGACCCCAAAAGTACCTCACCAAGAGGATCAAAGGGCTCAAACAGATGCCATATGCTGCCTGGTTAAAGAAACTCCAGCTCTATTCAGTGGCATACTGCCTGCTCAGAGTCGATCTGTGCCTGACATATAAAGCCATGTCCAACCCGGAATTAATGGACATGCTGCACCTCAGAAAATCCAAATCCCATCGAGCTACGCGCTCGAGAGACTTGAACCTCAGCACTGAAATAAATAGGACATGCTGGAGGGACAGATTCATAACCCAGAGGCTCCCTTCACTCTGGAATAAAATCCCAGTCCAGGTTAGGCAGAGTCCCTCATTGACTGTCTTCAAGAGGAATCTTGATGAGTGGATGGGAGATCGTATGTTTACCCCGGGTATCACTTCTGTGTCACTGTTAGACAGAGACACAGTATACTAACCTCGAAAAAGGGCATAGCAAAATTAATTTAAAATGGGTGGCGAAAGCCAAACACACTCTGGCTAGGCTCATAAATGCCCTAGGGCAGATAGCCTAGTATGAACCTATGAACCAGTATACTAGCAAACAAAGTCAATGCTAATTTTACCCCTCAGACTTCTATCCAATCTCCACATATCTGTGAATCTTTTAACTCCATATCATCACAAAAGAACATGTAATGATGGCTCTTTTTAAAACCAAAAGTTCTTTTTCCATGGACCAAAAATTATTTTTCCATGGGACTCTACAGCATGCCTGGTTGTTTTGTGATAATTATGACCTGGTAAAGTCATTCCTCAAACTGTTTAATCTAAGTTTAGCTACATGTTTTGTCCTTGATACTTGGAGCACTGCAGTAGTAATTCCTCTTCATAAGATCACATCTGCCATCAACCCTAGGAACTGCAGACCCATCAGCCTGACAAGTCTCATCTGTAAAGCCATGGACATTATTATAACTGGCATGTTAAGCTGTGATATCAAAATACGCATTAGGCTTGACCTTCAGCAATTTGTAAATAAAACTGTGCTTTCATTTTATCCAGCAGCAATCAGCTCTCCAGAATACAGCAAGAATCTTCGATTTCCTCTAGTTGCAGTCGTAAGAGGAAACCACTCAGAAACCAGTTTTCTTTAAGAGCTGCTGAAGTGTTTCTGGACAGTTCCAGCAAATAAATATTTTGACAGAGTTCAGCTTATTATAAACTAAAAAAACAGCGTTTGTGTTCAGATTTGTCAGTAGATTGTATGTTATCTGTTTTTGATTAGCTCACCCCTCTCTCCTTGGCTAAGACTATGACGCACAAACATTTTTATTATAAACTATTTTTATTGAAACATTAATCTGAGTAGGACATTTTAGAAGTCTCGCAGAACTAGCTCATGTTTACAAATGGCATGTAATCCTGGGGATGGGGGTCATTTATGTGTTTATTCCTTGCATAGGTTATTCTTTCTACATAATGGGGTAAGATTATGTACAGTTTTTGTAACTCGTAGTGCACTAGTTTCTGTGAATCAAAAATAGGTTGCATTACTTTACAGGGTATCAGCCCTATTGCATTGATCTTAAAGTTTATAAATAGCATCCTAAATGTTGAACATCATTCAGTACATTATATGGAAAATGCAAATTGTAATTTGGAAAGATCCAAACTCTACTAGTGCAGCTGGTGAGACTATTGTATATCATTTAGCCTTTCTTCACTCCATACCTGTAGTTTCTGCTCATATTGTTTCTTTCTTGCAAACATTTCTGGCAGCATTCTTGTAAATCCCCTCTTTAAGCTGGGTACCCATCCCCCTGAACTGCCTACTGTGGAAAGCCTGTTCCAAAGAAAGAGCGATCTCTGAGACACATAGCTGTCTCTCCTGCATGTTTTGTTTGAGTGACTTAAGTTTAGATCCCGAGATCAGCTGACCCTTGTGCTGTTTGACTCGTAGATGTGTGGCAGCTCCACCAAGTCAGGATTTGTGAGTGCCTTGTAGAACAGGCACAGGTCACCCTTTAATAATCGGTAGGAGACAGAATAAAGGGATAGGCCTTTTAGTCTGTCCATATCAGACATTTTATTTATACCCTGTATGCTCTTTGTGAGGAACCTCTGAGGTCATGCCAGCCACTCCATTATATGGAAAATAAGTGCCTAGTCAAGTACATGTCGGTGCATTGTACTCAATTATTGGTCATCAGGCTGAATACAGTGGGGTTATAATTTCCTTGGATCTGGATGCCATACATTTACTTATAAGTTGTTCCACATAGAAGGACTTCCTCACCACTGTGGACACGTGGCAGTCAAAGTTCAGGCTATTTGTACATTCTGATATCTTTCATTGCTCACAAAATGCTTACAGTTTTGACCTACGCCCTTTTTGTCCAGAAAATGCTGTGTAATGCCAGAATGTGTGAAGGCTGATAGAAGTATAGCATCCACAGACAGTTTTGTAAAGCAATTGCAACATGCCAAAGCTAAGAACAGATTTGTGCATTCATTTGTGAAGCATTTTATATGCGTTCTTTGTTCAGCATAATGAACACATGTTGTTGTGGCCATTAGCCAAGTCATTAGTACTTGACACTGTTTTATTTTGTACATTAGATAACCAAAGCAGTTATTTTGTGTATTGAAATGAGCTGCAGTATGTCAGCAGAAAGTGTTGCTATGTCTTCAGGAGCCAAGCGAGAACTACATCAACCGTCTCTCTTCAAATTTTTGAGAAAGATCATAAAACACGGAGAAGGTTCAGTCTCTGAGGGTAAGTCATTTGTGGGTGAGAGTAGTGGCAATGTACAGAATTATGTCCTATTCTCAGGATGATTGTCAGATAGTTCAGATGTGACACTATTTCCTGTGCTAAAGTATTTCTCTAGGATTTTATGAATGAGGGTATTAAGTTTTACTGATTTTAGTCTTGAAAGGAAAGTCAGATATGTAATGGAAAATGAACTGAAAGATACTGTACTCAGTCATATATGAAGGCAGGAGTTCATCGGTGAGATAGATCATCTTAATAATCCATGTTGTATACTTTGCATTTCTTTTGTGGGTTTGCAGGCATCTAGTGTACAGAGTCTTTCCCTATTTTTTTTTTACTTAGTGAAGCTTTTTTTGTGTAACAGTACGCTATTCAACTGAGGCAAATCTAGTTGTATTTGTTGTACTGTTAAAGAAGTTATCTTCCTCTTGATATTTGTTTTTGTTTTTTTAACCAGCAGTCAGAGAGTCATGTCTGTTTGACACAGAAGACATGGTAAATGAATGTAGTGTCATCAGAGAAGTCAGTGAAAATAGTACTGTCACAGAAGTCAGCAGCTTAACAGATGACATAGAAAGTGAGAGAAGTACTGTTAGTGAAGTCAGTAAGAAGCATTTGGATGAACTCAGTGCCCCAAAGTGTTCACTGACAGATATTAGTGAGTACATCACATGTACTAATGCTGCAGATAAGGAGAAAGTCATTGTCCTAAATCATCGCAAACCACATGACGGTTTTCGTTTCCCACTCAAAGCCGTCACAGACAAAAGAAGAAAATCAGGAAGTTCCCTTTGCCAATGTCAGCTGTCATGGCTAGACCAGTTTCATTTTCTGGCATATTCAGTGAAACAAGATGGGCTGTATTGTTTAGCCTGTGTGTTATTTCCAACAACAGCACAGATAGAATGTGCAAAGTTATTCATTGAGCAGCCATATTGTAATTGGAAGCATGCCAAAGCTGATATTCAACGACATTCAGAATTAGATTACCACAAGAAGTCTGAGGTAAAATTACATGCTTTCCTAGTCACAAGTGACAATCCAAGTCAAAGAGTGGACTTTGCAATTTCAAATGCTTCACAGCTGCAGGTGGCCAAAAACAGAGCTCTACTAACCTCTATTATAAAGTGTCTGGAGTACTGTGGAAGGCAAGGGATAGCACTCCGTGGACATAGAGATGACTGCACATCTGACTGTGCAATCAACAAAGGAAAAGTACAGTTTTATACCTACCATAAATGTAGATGTTCGAGGATCCACATTGCTGCAGTCCTAACTATTGGGTAGTCCACTGTCCAGTCGGCCCGAATACCAAAGTATATGGCTGACGTCGGTCAGGGCGCATTAGACTGACGTCAGTACGTCAGGGTACTAATGCGCATGACCGACGTCATATCCTCAGTCTTTTCTTGCCCCAGATGTCAGAAGACCCTGAAAAGCTAAGGCCAAAACCAAAAATTCCAAACATACCTGCACCAAAAATATGTACAATATATACAAAATTACCAGAATATAACCTTACCTACACAACCACCCTTAAACACAGAGGGGAAGGAGGGAGGGTAAATTGGACTGCAGCAATGTGGATCCTCGAACATCTACATTTATGGTAGGTACAAAACTGTACTATGTTCTTCATTCCACATTGCTGCAGTCCTAACTATTGGGTAGAATCCCAAAGCAGAGGTAAGGGAGGCTGGCAAATCATAAGGAAGCAGGAACTGACAACATGCCTTGCAAAATAGCTGTGGCAAAACCAGCCCTAGACTTAGAGTAGAGAGGAAGGTGATAATGCTTAGAGAAAGTATGCACTGAACTCCAAGTAGCTGCCTCCAAAATATCCTTAGTGGCCACCCCTTAGAAATGCTGTAGAAGTGGCAGTAGCCCTAGTGGAATGAGGCCTAATTCCAGCTGGAATCTCCTTGCCATGATGGGAATAACAAAATGCAATGCAAAACCCAATCCACCTAGAAATAGTTTGTTTTGACACAGGCTTGCCCTCGAACCCAAAGCAAAAGAAACAAACAACTGCTGAGACTGCCTAAAATCCTTAGTCCTGCTCAAATAATAACGCAATTGCCTGTGTACATCTAAAGTGTGCAAAATCTTTTCCCTTTATTTTGGGGATCTGCATAAAAAGTAGGCAAATGAATAGTTTGGTTTAAAGCCACACTAGAAACCACCTTAGGCATAAAGGAAGGATTAGTACGTAAAGATACCCTATCCTTATGAAAATCAAAAAAGGCTCTACCGCCATAAGGGCCTGCAACTCAGAAACCCTTCTTGCAGAAATAATGGCCAACAAAAAAGCAGTCTTCCATGACAAATATTTCAATTCAGCAGTAGCCGCAGGCTCAAAAGGTTGTAGAGTAAGTTTCTCCAACACAAAATTGAGATCCCAAGCAGGAGTAGGAGCTCTACGTGGGGTCTTATATTCTTTGCCCCTCTAAGAAATTGCTTGAACAAAGGATGCGAAAACAATGGTGGGTCACAATCATAGTGAGCTGAAATTGCTGCAGCATGAATCTTAATGGAAGAGAAAGACAAACCTTTGTCCAATAACTCAGTAAGATATTGAAGAGCCACACTCAAATTAGGCTCAGAAATCTCCAAATTGTTTGCTGCACTCCAAAATAAAAATCTCTTCCATTTTTCATGTACACTTTCCTTGTACTAGGTCTTCTGGCTTCCATAATCACATTTAAAACTTGTTGAGGAAGTTGAGACCTGCTGTCTTTCAAAACAGAATATGCCAGGCTGTTAGATGAAGAGATTGAAGCTTGACATTGAGCAGGTGACCGTCCCTCTGAGACAACAGGTGTGGAATCAAGGGTAAAGGCCATGGAGGCTTCCTTACCAGACTCCTCAGTAATGGGTACCAGTGCTGCCGAGGCCAATCTGGAGCTATTAAAATCATCCTTGGCTTGTCTTGTCTGACCTTTAGAAGCACCTTTGGGAGAAGAGGCAGAGGTGGAAAAGCATACACATGAAGATTTTTCCAACTGAAAGAAAGAGCATCCACTTTCCAAGCTGTGTGATGAAACCTCTTTGTGCAAAACTTTGGCAGCTGGTGGTTTAGTGGAGAAGCGAACAGATCTATGTCTGGAGTTCCCCATGACACTGTCAATTTTTGAAATACATGAAGATCCAGTTTCCACTCGTGGGGATCCATGATTTGTCTGCTTAACACATCTGCTAAGGAGTTCTGTGCTCGGCAGAAACCTTGCCTGAAGAGTTAGTTGCAAGCTGAGCGCAGTCTCCCATAAAATCATTGCTTGCCTGCACAATGGGTAAGAATGTGTTCCCCTTGTTTGTTGATGTACCACATGACAGTTGTGTTGTCTGTTAGAATCAACACCTGCCCTGGAAGAAGTAACTCCTTGAAAGCCATTAATGCAAACTGGACTGCTAACATCTCTTTCATGTTGATATGTAGATGCTGTAGTCTGGCAGGCCACTTGTCTTGTATCCACTTTCCATTTAGATGAGCTCCCAAGCAATGTCTGAGGCATCTGTCGTTAGAATCTGACTCGCCTCTGGCCGGGTCACAGAGAGTCCCTTGTTTAGGTGACATTCCTGAGCCCACCACAAAAATTCCTTTTGAATGCAAGGTATTATTTGAATGACAGTGTCCAAATCCTGGCAGTGCTGTGTCCATACATTTTGAGATACCATTGCAGCTTCCTCATATGCAGTTTGGCATTGGGAAGCACCAGAATACAAGATGCCATGAACCCTAAGGCTTGAAGGACTGTCCTTGCAGTCAGCCCGGACTGAAGAGATAGTTGATGGAAGTAACTGGAAAGATTCTTTTGTTTGTCCGGGGTTAAAAAGGCCATCTGGGCTGCTGTATTCAGTCTCACACCCAGAAAGCACATGTCTTGAGAGGGTACTAGACTGGACTTTATTTCGTTCACAGAATACCCTAGGCATCTTAGCACTGCTATGACATAATCCAAATGCTGCAGAAGGTCTTCCTTTTCTTGAGCTAGAATCAGGCAGTCGTCCAAGTAAGGATAGATTTGAATTCCTTTTAGCCTGAAGTAAGCTATCACTGGAGCCAGAACCTTTGTGAATACTCTGGGCGCAGTGGATAAGCCAAAGGGCAATGCAGAGAACTGATAATGAGAATTTCCAGCTCGAAAACGCAGATACTTCCTGCAACTTAGTCTTATAGGCACATGAAGGTAAGCTTCCTTGAGATCTAAAGTTACCATCCAGTGATCCTTGCCCAGCAGAGGTAAAAGCTGTTGTAACATCAACATTTTGAACTTGGGAATGTCCAGATAAGTGTTGAGGATAGATAAATCCAAAATTGGCCTCCACGTGTTCCCCTTCTTCGGTACTAGGAACAGGCGAGAATAAAATCCTAGGCCCCTTTCTGGCACAGGAACTGGCTGAATGGCCCCTATGTGGAGCAACAGAGAAATTTGCTTGTGAGCCTCTTGTCTTTGTAGAGGAGGAATGTCTGGCATGCCTTTGAAAGGAGGCATGGTATGGAAATAAAACCTGTAACCGTGGTGAATGATATCCAGAACCCATCTGTCTTGGGTAATTAAATCCCAATTTTCTTTGAAAAGAGACAGCCTTCCTCCCAAAGGTGCTGCCAGGCGAGAATGTACTGGCAGCTGAAAAGGCAGGTCATTGGGTCTGCTTACGAAAGGACTGACCCCTGCCCTCACCAGAAGTCTGAGCAGGGGAACTCCCTGTCCTAGGCCTAAAAGAACCTTGAGCTCTGCCCCTACCACGTCTAGACCTACCCCTAGACTGGGAATCATAAGCAGGATAAGTCCATCCCTTAGTAGGCCAATTTCTACTAAACTTCGGAGGCTGCACCTGCAAAAAATCCTTAACAGTTTGCACAGACTTAGCCTTGTCCTCCATTTTCTTTAAGACTGCTTCCACAGGCGAACCAAACAACACATCAGACTGCAAAGGAGCATCCAAAATCCTTGTTTTAACATGCTCAGCTAAATTCTGATCTCTCAACCAGGCATGCCTACGAAGAACAGAACCAGTGGCAGCCACCCTCGAGGAGGCCTGCACAGCATCAAAACCACATTGCAAGGAATGTTTACCCACCTGTTCAGACACATGAACTAAATCCTGCAACTCTTTACACTCAATACCTTCTGCCAGAGCATCCACCTTAGATTTCAATTGTGAAAGGAGATAATTCTGATATTTTAACATGTGAAACTGACAATTCAACGCCCTCATGGCTAAAGTGGAAGAAGTATACACTTTCTTTCCCCATCTATCCAAAGCCCTTGCCTCTTTATCAGGAGGAACAGGATTTTTAACAATAGAGGCCTTCACACCTTTAGGCCCCTGAGAGACAGTTTCCGGGTCTGCCCTAGGACTCTTAAAAAGATACTTATGAGCTTCAGGCACCCTATAGTACCTATCCGGTTTAACTGGGGCAGGAGGCAAAGAATCAGGATTGAGGGAAGCCTCTGCAAAAACATCTTCCACCACATTCAGAACAGGAGGTATAGCTAAAGGCCTATGCTGGGATAAAAACAAGAATTCCCTAAGCCTCTTCCTGGAATCAGAGAAATCTTGACCTTCCCATTTAAAATGCTCCCTCATGGAATGCAGAGTCTCTGAAAATGAAAAATCCTCAGGAGGAGAAGCTGAAGGAGTGGAATCATCCACATCAGAATCAGAATAAGGAGGATACTCCTGCAAGTCTTCAGCAGAAGACTCAGAAGCCTCCGAACATTGCTCAAAACTCTCAAACTCAGGTTCCACCCTAGGCCTCTTATCAGGAGGGGGCATAGAACCTCTAATCATAGTAATCAAATCCTCTGCCATTTTAAGCATATGTTTCTTAGGCAAAGACCCTGAAGCACTAGGAGAAACCCCCACTGAAGTTAAACTTGGCCTGCCTCTCAAAGAAGCCTTGGAAACAGAAGGGGAGGCTCTAACCACCTTAGGAAGAGAGGGAAGAACAGCCACCTGAGAAGCCCCCTCAGCCTGGCCTACTTCCTGCGAGGATACATCCTGTAACAGTAAAGTCTCTCCCTGAGACTCCAAAGAAACACCTGGCAAAACCTCCGGCTCCACTGAGCCTTCTAAAGATCCGACGTCTGGGACTGTTGGTTCTTCCACTCTAGGCTTTGCTGCTTTGTCCTTGCGCTTTTTGGTCAAGCGGCGCCGGAGCCTCCGACGGCATTTTATAATTACAACGCTTCCCAAAACTAACCTGGCACAGTCTAACCTTCTCTTAATAGTGCGTTTGTTAAATCTAGCACAAGAGCGGCATCCAACAACGCCGTGCTCAGGCCCTAAATAAGGTATACACAAAGTATGGTAATCCCTATGAGGTATCTGTTTCCCACAAGAAATACAGTTATTCACTTTTTCTGACATCCGTTAAATACTGAGGCAAGAAAACCAAAATATTCCCAACGGGTACTTAGCCAACTTTGATTCGGTCTGAAACTCTGACTTCAGAAACTTTCAGAACGCCAACCTGCACTCGCAAAATTGCTTCTGCATCGGACCATGTGGCAAAAAAGACTGAGGATATGACGTCGGTCATGCGCATTAGTACCCTGACGTACTGACGTCAGTCTAATGCGCCCTGACCGACGTCAGCCATATACTTTGGTATTCGGGCCGACTGGACAGCGGACTACCCAATAGTTAGGACTGCAGCAATGTGGAATGAAGAACATCTTCAGATCTCTAGTTGATTTCCAAATTGATGCTGGTGACAGAGAGTTAGAAGCCCACTTGCAGACATGCCAAAAGAATGCAACATATATTTCAAAAACATTACAGAATGAATTGCTAGACTGTATTAAAGAATACATTCAACAGCAGATAATAAAGGATATTAAGCAACAGCCTCTTGGACCCTTTTATTCCATCCAAGCAGATGAAATTGCAGATATAAGCAACTGGGAACAACTTGGAGTAGTACTACGGTATGTGAAGAATGGCCATCCTGTGGAGAGATTCATAGAATTTATTGCCTGTGAATCTGTGAATGGAGAGGAGATATGCAATAAGTTGGTCACATGCCTAACAAAGTTAACATTGAATCCTGAGCACTGCAAAGCTCAAGGGTACGATGGTGCTGGAAACATGGCCGGAGCACAGAAAGGCTGTGCTGCTTTGTTTCAAGGAAAAAGTACCACATGCTATTTTTTTCCATTGTGCTAGCCACCAGTTGAACCTCGTACTTTCAAAGGCTTGCCAAGTTGCAGAAGTATGAATAATGTTAAATATAGTGAAGGAAGTTGGTTTGTTTTTCAAATACTCTCCAAAAAGGCAAAGATATCTATAGGAATCAGTGCAGTACATAAACTTACAGCAAAAGGCAAGTGGCAAAAGACCTATAGAAAAATAAAAGCTGAAGTTGCTGTGTGAGACCAGATGGGTGGAGAGACATACAGGCTTTGATGACTTCTATCATATGTATGAATCACTCATTCACTGTTTAGACGACATTATGAATAATAGAGGGCCACACTGGGATGGAAAAACTTTGACAGATGCCAGTGGACTTTACAGTTCAATTACTAAGTCTTGCTTTATTGTTTTCTTCCAGTCAGCAAGGTTCTTGTTTGGCTTTACTAAGCCCCTTAGCAAACTTCTGCAGGGATCGTCACAAGACATACTGTATGCATATGAGCAAGTTAGCTGTGTGCTTAATGAGCTGCAGGCTGTTCGTGCAAACATTGAGAATGAGTTTAGTAATATCTTCAGAGATATGTCAGAAATGGGGAGCTTCTGCGATAATACTGAATTACCCCTTCCACGTGTCTGTAGCAAACAGACTATGAGGAACAATGTGGCTGGAGAGACTTCAGAAGAGTACTGGCGAAGAGCAGTTTTTATTCCCTTTCTGGATCACTTCATTCATGAACTGTCCAGACGATTCACTACAATGGCATCAACAGCTATTCAAGGACTCTCACTAATTCCATCAAACTTGAACAGCTTAACATTAGATAGAGAGAGTTCACTTAAAAATTTTTTTGACTTGCCTTCACCAACAACATTCCACCAAGAGCTCAGACTGTGGAAAAGGACATCGGAGGCTATATCGCACAATTCTGCACTGCCAAATGATTTGAAGCAGACCTATTTGCAAACAAATGTCAAAATGTTCCCAAACATTTTGTTTGTATTAAATACAATCTTGCTCACTCCAGTCACAACTGCTGGAGTAGAGAGGGCTAATTCAGCCTTAAAACTGATAAAGTCTGAACTCCGGAGTACCATGGGACAAGAGCGACTTAACAGTTTAGTGTTGCTGTTCATGCATAGGGACATCCCGATAGACTACTCCTCTGTAATCAATTTATATGCAGAAAGACATCCGAGAAGAATGCTACTTATTAATCCACTTAATTAAGAATCTAACAGTAGTATGACTAAGCTTGTGACATATATTACAGTACGGTATGAGAACATAGAGGCCATCATGAAATGCTTAGTGTTATACTAACTAAAAATTTGTTAGACTCTCTCCTGCCGTGTATAGTTTTTATACATATCTTTAGATGGTATAACATAGACAAAGTCTGACTACTAATTAAGTTAGAGTGTTACCATCAGAGAAGTCATCTACTCTGCAGGCAACATAGAAAGTAAGATAAATACCAGTAATGTTCTTCACAGGCAACATAGTCTGTCTGAGCTCTACCATCACAAGTCATCCACTCCACAGGCAACATAAGAATTCATAGAAGTACCATCAGAGAAGTCAGTACTACCATCACAGACGTCCTGTACTCCACAGGCAGCACAGAAAGTAAGAGAAGTACCACTAGTCAGTCAGAGCTCTACCTTCATAGAAGTCATCCACTCAACAGGCAACATAGAAATTTATAAAAGTGCCATGAGAGAAGTCAGTACTACCATCATAGAAGTCATCTACTCCCAGGCAACATAGAAAGTAAGAAGTACCAGTAGTCAGAGCACTACCATCACAGAAGTCCTCTACTCCACAGGCAGCATAGAAAGTGAGAAGTACCAGTAGTCAGTCAGAGCTCTACCATCATAGAAGTCATCCACTCCACAGGCAACATAGAAATTCATAAAAGTGCCATCAGAGAAGTCAGTACTACTATCATAGAAGTCATCTACTCCCAGGCAACATAGAAAGCAAGAAGTACCAGTAGTCAGAGCACTACCATCACAGAAGTCCTTTACTCCACAGGCAGCATAGAAAGTAAGAGAAGTGCCAGTAGTCAGAGCTCTACCATCAGAAGTCATCCACTCCACAGGCAACATAGAAATTCCACAGAAGTCCTCTACTCCGCAGGCAACATAGAAAGTGAGAAGTACCAGTAGTCAGAGCTCTAACATCAGAAGTCATCCACTCCACAAGCAACATAAAAATTCATAGAAGTGCCATCAGAGAAGTCAGTACTACCATCATAGAAGTCATGTTCTCCACAGGCAACATAGAAAGTAACAAGTACCAGTAGTCTGAGCACTACCATCACAGAAGTCCTCTACTCCGCAGGCAGCATAGAAAATGAGAAGTACCAGTAGTCTGAACACTACCATCACAGAAGTCCTCTACTCCACAGGCAGCATACAAAGTAAGAGAAGTATAGTCAGGGATTAGGCATGCTGGACAGAGTACATGAACTATGGACAGAAGTCTGAAATATTACCCAGGAAGTTGCAAAAAATTAATTCTAAATAGAAAGGTTAAGAAGGCAAAATGACTGTCTGTGAAGGCTTTAGAAGTGGCTGAGGAAAGAAGGCTCTCTAAAGATAATGAGAGCAGGGTACATTATGTAAAACATTAATGCAGAGTTTGATAGATGATAGCAAGAGAAGTTCAGGAGAGATGTATACATGAGCAATGCAAAGAAATGGAAGACAACAAAAGGTGAACAGATGTTCAGGAACATGAGTTGTATTAAGGGAAACTTGCAGATACAAATGGGCATGAAAAAATGGAGAAAACCTGACAAACAGAAGAGAAATGATCACAGAATTCAGAGTAGTACTACAGCTGAACTCACTTGCTCCAAAGACAAAAGTTAACCAGGACACCAACATCATTGACATGTACAATGATGGTGTTCTCTAACTACAGCCAAACCTCCTAAACAGTGAAGCTAAATGAACACAAAGCTTTCTTAAGGCTGAACCATCTATTGAATTCTTTAAAATCTGGCAAAATGATAATATAACACTGCTGCATTTAAGTTGCCAGCAGCTGTGGAAAACAAGGTAGCAGCAATTGTATTGGAAATTGTCAGCTTATATTCAACTCCCAAAAATGGTAATTGCTACACAGACTATTCCAATTATAAAACACAGTTGTAGAAAGTGCTGCATTCTCCAAATTAGAACTATTTTCCCAGTGCTGAAGTTGCAGTGACTGCAATCCAAGCTGAGTGAAAGTTCAACAGGACAGAAGTTCACTGTCAAAGACCACGAGTTGGAAGAAGAAATTACTCAAATTCAGATGGCCATGAACTTGGAAAACATTGATCTAAAAACAATTTGTTTCATTGAACTTTGAGTTGAGAAAGAAGACGACCAGCATTTTTGAACTCCTGGAGACCAGCATTGCCTCCCCCTCCTTCACTCACTCCAGAATTTGTTGAAAGAAGAGAAGGTACAGTAGGACTTTTGTTAAAGAAAATTAGTTCTGCTTAAACCAAGAGAAAGAACAGTAAACAAAAACATAATGGTCAGCTAAGGAAAGTTTTATGAGTTTAGTTTATTTGGTACATCAATAAATGAAGCTTTTACTAATTTATCCTAATATGTCTGGTATATATTTTATGTTTAACAACAAAGTAGACTTCACTGTTGTTATTTCCAACTTCAGTGGGATTCTTTACAAGTTTATAAGAGTCCATATGCCCACTATGCCATGGAAGGAGCATGTGAGTTGGTATGGTCAACAAATTTTTTCCAGGCATGCATTGAAAATAGATGTGCTGTGTAGGAATTACTTTTTTCTACTACCACATCCACAGTAAAATTATGTGTAACTGAATGTAAAGTGATGTCTTTCCAGACATGATGTCAGAGCTTTGTGTCCCACTTTTTTGCTTCCACCCCGGTAGTCAACTATCCAGACTGCACCCCCCCCCCTCTGCAAATTCCTGGATCCGCCACTGCATTATGTTGGGTTACCAGTCTGGAGGTGTGCGCATCTTTTATGAATATGGAAACACCACTGCCTTTAGAGGTTCGGTCCATGTTCTGGGGCCGAAGGGTGTGGAATGAGTTATAGCCTGGTAGTGCAGGGGTGCTTTCTGCTGCCTTGAACCAGGTCTCTGCTACAGCCCAAATGTCGACGTTCTCCATTTTAAGAAGTGGCTCCAGCGAGTGCATTTTGAGATTTAGACTTTAAGCGTTGAGCAGCATGACCCTCAGATTGCATTTGTTTGTACCTGTTACGGTGGTAATTTGGTCTTTTGAACACCGCCTAAAAAGTCACTATAGGGGTGGCAAGAGACTTGGCCAGTATCCAGAAGCTCAGGGTTGACAGATGCAGGCCATCTCTGGCAAAGCACTGAGGTCTGTTAATCATGTCATCCCAGGCAGACAGATACTGGATCCCCTTAGAATGACTCCAGAAACTTAGCCAATTGTTGAAATCAATCATTTTCTGCTTGTACTGTGGTATCATTCCAGGTGATGGTAGGAGGCTGCTCAGGGCTAGGGTCTTACCCGCCTGGGCTACATAATCTGAGAGCTCCTCCATGTCTCTTTTCATGTAGTCCAGGGAGGTAAGTTTCAGGTCATTCACACCCACATGTGCAATGACAGAGTCATATATGTACCTGTTGTTTAGGGGCCTGAGTGCGTGCGCTATGTGACAGCTCCTGACACCTGATAGGCAGCTGACTGTTACTTTCTCCTTATTCAACCTAGAGAGTGTGACATCAGTGTGCCTCACTATCGAGTCACCTATGACTAGTGTGTTGGGCATGCTGTTTTGCCTTAGTTGCTTTGGTTGAGTGGCACACTGTTTATGAGGGTTATGTGTCTTGTGATTAGTGTTGTGTTGTGTTGGTCGAGTGTGTTTCTGCCTTGGAGGTCTCTGCTCCTCCTCCTGATAGTGGGAAAAACAGTTTTGGTATATTGATAGGCTAGATGAGGATTAATGCCCGTGTTTGAAATATCAGAGTGTAATTATGTATGCATTACTGTTATTTAACATACTATTTTTTTATTGCTATGTTACATAAGCTAGATGTTTAGATATTATGCTCTCTAGATGCAATGATCACTCCAACTTGTACTGTAGATTGCTACAATCATTCATGGAAGTCATTGTTCTGCTATACTTATATCGTTCTATGGCTGTTCTGAACTCATGAATATTTGGCGTACTTATTTATTTAATGTAGTTCTATATGTTGTTGTGTTAGCTTTGTGGCTGGGTCATGGCTGAAAAGTTTCTTTGGATAAGTCCACCTACCCAGTTAAAGTAAAAATAAAACAAAATAAGCAAAACAGTAGTTTTCTCATTATGCTCTTTAGATGTCAGAGGGAAGGGTTTAAGAAGTACCAAATAGTCTTCCAACCATTCTCAGGATTATGGGTACATCCCTCAGGTCTCACATTACTCTCCTGGTAGTTTCCACTATCAGGAGGAGGAAGAAATGAAGAAGTCAATGGGAAAAACGATTTGAAGGATATGGTGCATCAACAAAAAATAAAAAGAATTATATAAACATGCAGCAATAGGTTATGTGTGGAAAACTAAAGAAATATGTAGCAAGCAGAAGGACAATAGGTCATGAAAGGAGATCAGTGGTGTAATATGTAGCAAGTTTACATTATGTATACTGTAAGTTGGCCCAACAAATGCTATACCTGTTGTATAGATATAGGAAGAAGTGAAATCAGGTACATAGAACATGAGATGATTACAAAAACAAAAAGAGAGGAAAGTTCAAGCCATAAGAAAGAGAAGAAGAGAAAGTGAGGGTTGATGAAGTGTGAGAAAAAGGAAGGCACATAAAACAAAAATAAGTATTTAGGTGAGAAACAGAGGGGCTGGAGGAAGAAGAAAGGTGCTTCCTAAAACCTGTGCAAGCTAGATTGTTAATGTACATTGGTGTGGGGAAAGGTGAAAAATTGAGAGCTTAAATAATCCTACCTTTTTTGTGGGGATAAAAATGCTTGTTTTGCCCCACTCATCTTACTACCACAGTGACCATAATCTGGACTAGTGGTAAAAAAAAAATGACTGGATGGACAGAAAGATGGATGAATGTGTGGCTGGATATAGAGACACATGAGTATTTTTTGTGCAATACATTGTTTCAGAGTTTGAATAGAGAAAATTACTTTATAGTCATACTAGAGTACAATGGATCTTTCAGTCATAGGATTGTGTTATGTAAATCTGGAAGATTACTTGGTTTCTTAGTTAAAATATATGTTGAAAACGGACAGCAACTTTTCCTGCTACAGCAACAACAGACCAGTTTGGCTGTGGCACTGTGCTGTTAGAGCTTTTGAAGTTGATGGCTAGAATAATTTGAAGGATAAAGAATAACTATTGTTTGGACGTTTTAGTGAGAGCTTACAAATGTCTCTTGCTCTAAAATTTCAAAACTTAAAAGGCATAAAGATTACAACATTTTTTCCATAAAGAATCTATGGAAAATGTAGTGAAGTAATCAATCAGTGGGATATCACTTTCAGTAATGTAGGAGTACAAGATAATCGATAATGCACAATACAGTACTGCTGAAGTGATTAAGGTTAATAGATGCATTCAGTAAGCTTTCTGGGGGAGTAGTTCACAAGTTTGTGTATAAAATAATTTTTTGTTTTATTCTCTGAGTAATAGTGTGTATGGACTTTGTCCACTTTCCAAATGGACTAAATAGGAAAAAGATTAATAACTCCCAGCACAATGTTCGATGCTGGAGCATTATATAACTGGGATATAAGTCACAAGTCAGTTGTAGTTTATTTTTGAGTGGGCTATGGGCAGAATTTCTCTCACTGATGATTTGGTTAAATCCAAAAGCATTTATATTTGGGTGAGAGGCTATGAGAGGGTCAGTTTTCCATAGTTTCTTTACATCACACAGAATGAGATGTTATGATTCACAGGTATTTGCTTGGCATGTAGTCCACAAAACCAGTTAGCAGTCTATCCCAATTTCCTTAGAGTCACACGTAGGCAAATGGAGGCTGTTGGAAATCAAACCCTGGACTGCAGGGAACTCTAATTAATAGCTCGTAGCCTTAACTCCCTGTGTTAAGTGCCATAAGTAAATTATAATACCAGGTGTGGATATAGAACCAACAAAGATAAATGTGCTAATTGTTGAACGGCTGGCAATGACTACATGCTGTTACCTGAAAAGCTTTATAAATATTCTCATGCTATGGTGCCTAGTTTTGGATTGCTACACGGACGAGTCATTTTTAGGCATTGCATGTTTGCATACACTGTACTTAGCATAAATATTCATTCCATGTCTTTGTTTTTCAGGAGCCTTAAGGAGTCTACGTAGAATGACATACTTTTTTTATATATATAAATTTGTTGTCCTACCTGTATGTTTTAGGTCTAATATCATTGGAATATACTGCAACCTGAAGTATCACTTTGACCAATCCATCTACAAACAGCTGCACCTAAGGTATGAGACAAAAAAAGGCAGAATGTGAAACTAGTGACTCAGGTGAAAAAAATGTAGAAGAAATAAATAAAATAAACCTGGAAGTTAGGCTTAGGAAAAGCCTGTGCCTTCATACTCACAGTGAAGGTAAGATGTTGAAGGCAAAACAAATGCTGCGATACACAGCTGGAAACAAGATGATGAATGCTATATTTTTGATTAATGTGCGCTTTTCTGGAGGGTTTGTAGTAAATCAAGGTCATAATTTTGAAATGGGTACAGAGTTAAATAACAAGGATGGCGGAGAAGACAGACAATAGCATATGTGGAGAAGCTATAGGAGTTCAATCTTTGATGAATTATGGCCACATCACACACTAAAGATAAATGTAATGGCACTACAGCCAAAAAGAAAATAGGAAAAGTAGGAGAAACACGGCCAGCATATCAACAAAGCCAAGTCTAATGCTACTATAATGGAGCATTTGGATAAAGAAGGTGGTTCACATGTGGCATCAGTTACCAAAACAGGTGGTAGAAGTTAAGACACAGAGCATTTAAAGCAATGACTTAGACTAGCTGCTGTATTTGGCAAACTGCACAGACTCACAGACTCAATTCTACGGAGGGCACAGTGCACAAAAGTCAAATGATAGCAGCAGCAACATGCTCACCAAAAGGCCACAAAAAGCAGACAGACAGTAGTAACATGCACAGCAATGCTATACCAACATACCACAGGAACAGCACTACTATAGCATGCACAGCCGAAGTGCATGAAATCAACACAAACCCTTCTCACTATACGCGAAGCAGTACGGGACACTATGTGCAGTGCTATGGCAGACAGCAGCAGCAACTGTCTCAGACTGACAGGCAGAGTGACAAGAGCACAGTACAGTGGTAAACTGCACCAGAAACATGAGTGTACACACCTGCCTGGGATATAAAGAGGAAGGGAAAAAAGTAGATAAAAAAACAGGAAAGGAGAGCAGAACAAGCAGAGGAGGAAATATAAGAGTAACCAATATGTAATGGATGCTGCGGGAGGCTTACATTTTTTTTTTTTGTGTGTGTGGTGATAGAGCCCGATTTTCGTTAATAAAACAGGGGGTCAGATGGGAAAGGCACAGAGGGAAGACTTTTGACGGGATAATGAGTGAAGGGCACGTACTGTACGCAGGCAAATATAAAACAACATGCTAAGACAGTAAGGGTTGTATACATGCAAAAGGTGGGATGGACAGATACAGACAGAGGGTAGAATACAAGAATGTAGGAACAATACAAGATAAGGGATCACAGGAACCATGAGATGAAGAGCCATATATAACATTAAGTAGACACAAAAGGTAGTGACATTCATTACAAGCACTTAATAAGGCTTTCCACTTAAATTGATGAGGGCTGTGCATGATAACTCTGGTGCAAGTTTGTATCTATGCATCCTGGTGGAAATTTATGTCTACCCGTCCAATCATTAATACTAACTTTAAAGGCAGACAAAGAAGCGTTTTGTTTGACATGTGCTGGTAACTTATGCCACATTTTGGGAGTATGCTGAATTAAGAAACTATCCCCCAGTAAGCCTTATTTATTTGCTAATGTAAACTTATGCCCTTAGTGTGGGGGCCACTGACTTTGCTAAACAGTAGGAAGTCATGTAGGACTGGGTCTTTCATAGCTCAAAAAATGAGACACTGGTCATCTTAGAGCAGCCAGGAAGCTAATGGACATAAAGAGAGTTATGCTAATCTATCACGATACTTTAAGGCTTTTAATTGTCTTTGTTAAAAAATGGTGAGGCCTTTCCAACTGAGCAACAGTCTTGGATTTGTTCTCACTAAAGGGGGCAATATATTTGATGCTGGGTCTCATAAGTGGCAAGATGGCTTATTTGCATTTTGAAAATACTCCCTTAGAAATTACCTGGGCCACATGGAAGAATTTCCTGACTACGGCAGAAACATGATTGTCAAATGAGAGAGAGTTACCCACACAAGTACCCAGGTCTCTTATACTCATATCTATCTGAAGATGTGTACCATATGTAACATATGAGGTGGGGGCTGATTTTTTTTGCTGGATGCTACTATACTACACTTTTTGTATGAAGCTTAAACCCATTATGTACACTTTTATATATTTAGATTAAACCTGGTATGTGCACATTTCAGCCCTTGCTGGAGCAGTTTACTATTAGTGCCTGGACCTGGTATGTGCACATTTCAGCCCTTGTTGGAGCAGTTTACTATTAGTGCATCAGAAGCTAGAAATGCCTAGCTTACAGTCAGCAAAATAAATGCTGAACAGAATAGGGCCCTGCACTTATGCCTGTGGACTAGTTACTATTTTACTCTATGTGATGGTACAAGTACACTTTCACAACATGAGATCTGTTGGATATCCAGTTTTAATCCAGAGGACAACAAAGGGGTTTACATTAAATTTGCCTAATTTTTCAACAATGCCAGCATGAGGAATAGTATCAAAAGCCTTGTCAGGTCAAAATAAGCCATTTTCACAGAATGACCACTACCTACAACCTCTGTAACATTCTCAATGATTTTTTCCAGGTTCAGGAGGTAGGACCTACCCTTCACAAGACCAAACCAAGTGGGATCTAGATCAGTTAGGTTGTCAATATATGCATAAGTGAGTTCTTGTATAATATACTCCAAGGCTTTGCATGTAAAGCTGGTTTGGCTAATGGGCCTATAATTACCTGGGTTTGTAGAGGTATCACCATTGTGAAGGGGAGTCACGGTGGCTGTTCTACAGGCATCAGGCACAGACCCTGTGGACAGGATAAGTTTGATCAGTTTATATAGAGATGGTGCACACTTGGCACTGATGAGAATGCAGCCTAGTACATTATCTGGTCTCATAAAAGGATTATTTTTAGCCTGCGATGGGGATTCAGTGACTTGTTCCAATATAATTTTAGGGGAAAATAAATTATCAGGAATACTGGTGGCAGGAATGTGGGGAGGTGTGGGGTAAAGTCAGCACTAAATTTGTCTGATAATATATTTGCTACTTCCTTTAGACTGGAATGTGTGATGTTATTATGGATGAGCTCAGTGCATTGTTGAATATTATTTCCTTATTTCTTGACATAACTGAAGAAAGATTTACATTTTCCTTTGGTGTCTGTAGTATGCATACTGTGCTCTCCATTTTCTGTTAGTGATCTTATGTTTCTTTCAAGCACATTTCAGTGTTGTTTAAATGGAGGATAATAGGGATGCCTTACACTTGTTTCATTATACAGTGTTTTAATACAGCAGTCCAACAGAGAAGTTTACTCCTGAATTTACCATTATATTTAGGGCAGATGGGCATGGACATTTCTATGCAGCTATGTAGGTTGTTATAAAAACTGGAGGAGAACTCGGTAGCCATCTCAGATGGGTCCTTTTGTGGGTTATTTTTGGAAATTTGCACAGGTCTTCTACAAGCTCTATTTGCCCTAAGAAAGTCCATAAAGATGTTCTCATTTGGTGGTGGGGTGGTGACACTGACACTAACGCTAACAGAGAAAATGACTGATTGGTGGTCAAATCTAACCATGGATGAAGGGTGGGTCTAGACGAGGCTTAGGTTGATATGGATAATGTTAAGAATATTAGAACCTTTAGTAAGTAGTTTTACAATTTGCTTCAGCATATTGTACAAAATGCTGAGCATATCCATTTTTAAAAGTTTAAGTTTGCCAGTCAGTTTTTGAGTAATTTAAGTCCCTTAGCAAAAAGGACATGTTGGTTTGATATTTAACTTCTCTGTGGTACTAAGGTAATTTCCACACTCTTTGGGAAGACTGATGGGGACCTGCAGCTAGCAATGAGGGAACACTTGCCTTTGTTAAGGATGATTTGAATCTTCGGGAGCTTCAATTTAAGATTTTAGGTAATTTGGCTTGATGTGATGGTGTTTCTGACAAATAGAGGCACTCCCTTCAGCTGCCCACGAGTCTGAAGGCATGGAAGCTACTAATCCCTGGTATAGAGGAAGAGCACACATTGGAATATATTTGAATTTCAGGACAGCCTCAAGTTCATGCATCTTTCTTTCTCAGCTTTAACACTGAATAGTGCCACCATGATGCTATCTTAATTTGAAAATGAGTTTTCTGGGTGAGAAAGCCCACTAGGGACAATCTGCCTAAAAATGTACTATGGGGCAGCAAAGGCTTTCACTAGTATGTCAAAGGCCTTGTATGACAAGCATAAGCCATCCCTGAAAAAACAGGAAGTCTAATCTACCACCTCATTCTAGGCTAACATATACTAGGTACAATTAGAATAACACCATCTTGTTAAAGCAGATTATCTTGTCTTGGTATCTAGGCGTCAGTCTTGATGAAGACAAGACACTACTCAACATCAGTGTATTTCCTGCCACTAACACATGCATAGTAATTCCATCATGTCACTATGCAGGTCTCTCTGGGTTGAGCACCTCAGATCATTCACTCCTACATGGGTCTCCACTAGGTCACAGCCATATTTGTCTGATTTAAGGGACCTTGGGTCCCATGGGGCATGATGGATCCTGGCAACGGAGAAGTAGCTTATGGTCATCTTGCTCTTGCCCAGCCTGGTGATTGTGGTGCCTACATGCATAACTATACAGTCACCCATGACCAAAACATTTCCCTGTGTGGAAGCAGACTCAGTGGGCATTACTGGCATAAGCCTGCCTTCTCAGTGACTCTTGGGTGATCTGTTAGGATCTGCATTATGTGTGACCAGAATAGGTGTTACCTTGTGTGCTGGAGGCTGGGATCTTTCTTTCTGAGATTTTGTTAACAGCCTCAGCATAAGTTATGGGGTTAGTGGTTTCCTCTGACTGATTTGGTGTTGTGGAGGTATGACACTGAAGGTGGGCTGATGCAAGAAGTTTGTCTCCGTGTTTCTTAAATATTTGTAATTCTCAAGACTTGTAGTATCAAATGATACAAAAAGTGAACAGTTAGGTAAGCAGTTACTGTACTGCCTTAGAATACGTAATACAATCAGACTGTCCACAGACAGGGTGAGACCATACTGCTGACCCAAGCTTCCAGAGAGTGTAACGCTAGAGCTGATTGTAGTACTTAGGAGTTGGAAGGACACTACTATAGAATGTCCAGAGGAGTTGGAAGGACACTACTACAGAATGCCCAGAAGATTTATGGATGAATTATTTGTGGCAATACTCTGAAGGTAGGTAGATTATGGCTAATCTAGTACTACTTAGTGAAAAGAATTAGGTTTGACAAAAATGATGAACAGTGGTGATCTGTTTATTGGCTACTACCTGGCTACAGCTATTGCTGGTCTCACTTGTTAGTGCTAATGCTATCTGGCTGCACTGCCTATTTTTGCAAGACCACATCATGTAGCACAGCACCTTCTGTGAATATTTTGCTATATATCTAAGGACTATATAGTACTGCAAAACTGAAGGTATTAAAATGGTGGATCTACTCTTCAGAAATCAGAATACATATTCCAAAACATTTCTGGTTTTGGAATATACTATACTTTATGTCATTTCCTCCATGGTCTCCGAGATGTGACTACAGGTCATCATCCTTGGTTCAAGGGCATATCTGGCATCATGAGCAACAGACAAGATACAGCCACATATGTAGCATGCTGAGAGCATGCATGGTAGCTGCCAGTATTGTCCATTCAGGTATCAGTGTGTGTGTGTGTGTGTGTGTGTGTGTGTGTGTGTGTGTGTGTGTGTGTGTGTGTGTGTGCCTATTAACCTGTTAACCTGTGAGAGGTGCTTTTGCTGATTTATATCAAGCATGTGCCAAATATATGAATCACATGAACTGCCCAGGTAACACTTAAGACACATTATAGATACTATCCTGGGCATTACAGACCACCAGGCAGTTCAGGAATGAGCAGCCCTTCCTATTTATGTATCTCTGTGTGTCTGGACCAGGTGAGACTGCAGTAGCACTATGAGTACAATCTATAGTGCTTAGGACCTCAGAGAAAAGTCAGATCTCATAAAACACCTGTATGGTTTTGTTTCTCTCCTGTGGTGCCATGGGGAACCAGATATGCTTTTCCACATATTGTAGAATAATGTTATGGAATTTGTTAAGTATCCACAAGAGAGAAGTCTGAAATATGGCTAATGCCAACCCATTAGGTCACTGAAAGGTCTCTGTAGATGGGAGAATTGTATCCACAGGAATGGTCATATCATACATACTTCTTGATCCCACGCACAGGAGACACAGTTCTACTGGGTCCTGTAGAGTAAACCACAGCACTCTGAAGTAATCAGTGTGAGATCTCAGTATGCAACTTAGAGTCCAAGCAAAAGAATGGTACAGGCAGACATAAAGTGTAGCATTGAAAATACTGAGCCCGATGGTATCTAGTAACACATGTTGTCACACTACCAATGCTGTTACACCTAACAAGGACCTCATCATGTACTTAGCAAATCACTACATTTAAAATGGGTGGATGCAGATACAAAGCACTAATGCACTGCCATTTTAAAGTCTCTGAAATGGTCTGTCATATTGGCCTCCTGCATTGCATATCCTACGTTGCTCATCTGCATGAGCATTCTCATAGGCATGTTATTATGAATTAATTTGAATGAAGTATATAGCACATAGTTTCTACCACTGCACATTTGTTCTGTCAGTGACCTTTAGCTGCCCACACCCCGCACATGGCCATTTCCCTCACTGTTTTGAACTGTGCACTGTACCACCCCTCTATGCATCCCAGCCAGTCTCCTCCTGCTGTCTAGTATACGTAATGTAAAGCACATAGAGGGGGGAGCCCAGGTAAATAAAAGCAAAAGTTAGTTCAGAAGTAAACAACAACAAAAGTCAGTTCACAAACTATGTGTAGCATGCCAGCAATTAGTTATAAACCTCACACAGAAGAAAGTGACATAGTTTACAAAGCAGGTATTAATTGTAACACTATAGATAGGTTATCAAAGAGTTTTTTGGTCTATGTAGAGCTTACAAAGAGTGTGGTACTTTCAAATATTTAGACATTCAAAGAATAAAGCACTGGATTTTCTATTTATACATGCTTTAGGTAATTAAGGAACTATACTTCACAGACCATATTAAAACATAGTTTTTAAACTAATAAACAGTCATGACTTGAAATATTATACAGACACATAGGTTCATAGGTGTGTACTAGGCTAATGGCCCTGGAGACTTTACAAGCCTAGACCATAGGATTACCCTGGCATTGTGCCACCCGACCTTAGTTCCCAGTGCCTCTGTCAAGTAAAGCCACTGGAGTGATCCCTGGGGTGAACTTTCTATTTCCCATCCACTCATCAAGATTTCTATTGAAGAGGGCCAGTGAAGTGCTCTGCTTGATATGAATGGGAAGTCTATTCCAGAGCATGGGCAGTCTCTGGGTTATAAACCTGTCCCTCCAGCATGTTCTGTTGATTGTGTTAATGAGGTTGAGGTCTCTGGGGAGCATGTGGTGCGCAGGGATTGGGATTTCTTTAGATACAGCATTTCTAACAGAGCTGGGTCAGACATGGCTTTGTAAGTCAAGCAGAGATCACCTCTAAGTAGGGGATATGAGGCAGAGAATAGTTGGAGTTTTTTGAGTCTGTCCATATAGGACAAATGTTTACGGCCTAGGATCCTCTTTGTGAGGTACTTTTGCGGCCTCTCCAGTTGTTGCAGGTAACATATACATACTTGAGATCAACAAAGATTTCAGTAATAGGACTTTTTCAGACAAGCAATAATGCAGTTCAGCATAACTATTCAAGCTATTAAGTTTGTAGTACGGACCCAGTGGTGCATTTCAAATGTCAAAGTCTCAGTACCAATAGCCTCCATATCCACAACAGTACGGAAAGAAAGTTGTAAGCAAATCAGAAGTGTACGCATTTCTGTGTGTGCATGCATGTGTCCGTGTGTGCGCGTGTGTGTGAAGAGGGACTCTAAACTATACCCAGTCCAAAGCACCAGCAGAGCAGACAGGAATGATAAGGCAAGAAGTATTTCATTCCATAGTGACACATCCTCAAGTAAATCCAAAGCAGCAGTGTGTCCTCCATTTATGGTGCTGTTTTATCTTCTGTTTCTACACTGTGTATGCTGTATGAGCAAAGTCTGTAACTGTGTGTGTGCGTGTGTGTGTGTGTGTGTGTGTGTGTGTGTGTGTGTGTGTGTGTGTATATATATATATATGTGTGTGTGTGTGTGTGTGTGTGTGTGTGTGTGTGTGTGTGTGTGTGTGTGTGTGTAGAAGATTTGTAAAAGGTAAATTACAGCAGACATCAAAGAATGTGATAGCCTTAACTGACCTGGTGTTGGATATTTAGGAAATGGAGCCAAGTGTCAGAACAGTGTAGCACAAGATGAAAATATCAATGCATTTTTGGAAGGCCAGTAAGTAGTTACAAGATATCAGATTGTCTCTAGTTGTTTACAAAGAAAATACAATTAACTTTTCAAGAGAAAAAAACGCTGCCATATTACCCGCTTATGATAATTTGTATGTATTTTCCCACAAAGCTGTGGTAAACACAAGTGTCAGTAAGTGGATGGACATTTAATACATCAAGCACAAGAGGTGTATAAATAACCCACAACTTAAAGCACTACTTATAATGAAAGAATAAATTGGATGTTAGTTCCCAATACATGAATAACACTGAAAAAAATAAGTTGGATGTTACTACCAGTTTTGTCATTCTACAGTCAAGCGCACAAGCACACAAAATTGTGTGTTGTTAGGGGTCTATATTATATCACTGAATGCTGTATAAATCGACCCACATATGTTGAAACACCAAAAGGCTGAACACATGAACAACGATTTTTTTTCCCAGGGGAAAAAAAATCACTGCTCCGTAAAAAAAAAACCACACACACACAAAATAAAGTGGGGTACTTCACCCCCCACACCCCCGATGTGGGGGGCTGTGCACCCCCTACTTATGTATACCAACTTCGAGATTGCACCACAGTGGAGGAAATGACAAAGTCCCGAAAACGGCCCAGCGATTTTTTTCCTCTGGGGAAAAAAAAAATCGCTGTTCCATGCTTTCGGGATTTCACCATTTCGAATAAAAAGGGTTGATTAAACAGCGTTTGCTGATTTAATAGGAACCCGTTATTAGTACCCTTCTGTACCTATACTGCCAGTAAAAAAATGTGTTTACTGTCCACAGATCGTAAGATAGCAATGAAAAACTCTGATAAGCTATTATCCTATAGTTTGGTCATTAGCCACTGAAAATACTATTTATACACTATTTTGCAATTCAGACATTACTCATTTAGAATAGGTGTGGCAAAAGCTTCTTTGATCAGGCTGCACGTTTCAAAAGAAATACCGGGGCCTTGTGGCAGCATATTTGTGCTAATGATTCAGGTATTTCACTTGAAGGAAACTCATAGCCTAAGGTGTCAAAACCTGCTTTCTTTCTGTCAGAAAATAAACAGCAAACTGAACAAGGAAGAATAAAGGAAAGTTAAACTTGCGACTTTACACTGTAAAAGTGCATTTCTACAGATCGCTACTTATCTAGCTATCACCTTTGCAAGGATTGTTGAACATCTGATTTGTTTGTTTGTGTCTTTCGGCTTTTCCCAGTTAGGGGTCGCCACAGCGGATCTCCTGTCCGCTAATGATTGGTAGTTGATTTTTACGTGCCGAGTTACCAGCCCTGACGCACAACCTTCAATGAAGGTATGCCCATTCACCCATGTCTCCACGCAGAAGACGCTCTGGCTGAGAATCTAACCGGACAGCGCCTTATTGTGAGGCGACAACGCTACCGCAGCACCACCACCGCAGGTTGAACATCTGATATTTTTATGATTTGTGCCACAGATCCTAGCCTGACTCTGAAAGGTTAAACATTGTTGCGGAAAATATGAGATGTAATACATTTTCAATTATTCATTTCTATTTTGTTGTAGTGGTATAGTAATGAAATAACATGCAGTCCACTGCAACTCTCAGAACTAAAATCATAACTGCAGACCAAATCACTGTATCCATGTTGCATAAAACTACACAGAGGAGCAATGTTAGGTGAGGTGGAAGACCGGGTGCTTTCATTCTGAATATCATCCATTTGTAAGATTACTTACCTTTTCCAGTATTTCAACTATAGCTAGGGTCATGAGCACATCTCTCAATTTCTTTTCTTAGAATTCTGGAAAAGGTCAAAAATAATGGAAGAAAGTCCCAAAATCAAGGACAAAAAAAATCAGTATTACCCTAATACAGAAACAGCTACCACAGTGGTAAGGGGATCTAAATATCACAGAGTTTTGAATTTATGAATGGAACAAATGCCACATTAAATAATACTGTATTCTGAAATAGTCAACATGTATGAATGTCATTCAATTTGTTATTAAAAAATGAATAAACAACAGGTTTGGTATCAGAATACATTTTCAGAGCTATATATACCTCTCAACCTCTCAGTGAGAGAAATCTGGACATAGACAGAAATAATAATGGGAGGACAAAGGCCCAAAAACAGGAACAGACTTTAAATATGGCTCCTATAGTAAGAGAAAATTGCTACGATGACAGATTTTGCATTCTTATATACTTTCTGAAGGATATGAAGTCTGAAACTCAAATGTCTTTCATTATTTATTTTTATCTAGTGACTTCAGTATTCAGTGAATTGTCAGAAAAACACAAATTATATGAGGAACAGACCAAAAATAAAAGGGAAAAATCTGGATATGCTGTGAAAATCTGTACAGTTGAGACGTATGGAACAATAAGAAGTATGAAACTCTAAGGTCTGGCATTACTGACTGACTAATTGTCAGGGTTTTGTCAGAAAATCAAACATTTTATGAGACAAAGCAAAAATATAAGGCAAATTCAGGGAAAGTCTATAAAATAAGGGAGAGTTTAAAAGTATGGTCATGAATATAGCTTTTTGAGATTGGTTAAAAGGTTTTTCAGACAGAAGCAGAAATTAATAATCACTGTCAAGGCTAACTGTTGGCTTGCACTGGAGGTGCATTAATGAAGGACAGTAATAACATGACACTTTTCACACAAAGTAAAGTAAATTTACATTTTATGTTGTATGTACCAGCAATTATATGAACAGTAATATTATAAATATGACTCATTTGTACCCAATTGGGATATATGCCAAATACATAACAAAAATGATGCCTTCTTTAGGATGTAGTGCAACAGAAATCGATGTTAACACGCTGAGAAAAGAAAAAAAAGTACATTAGCGACAGACTGGCTCAGCTGCATTTTTCAGCATCAGATTTACTTATGAATGACAGGTGTGTTAAGGGTAGATTAGCCAACATTCTGCCAGTGGCATATCACTTGGAGCCGAATCAGCATCACTGCCAAGCTGCAAAGTGACACCCTATTATGCAAGCCCAGAAAAATGCATTTCAGAACCAAAAGAGTTGTGCACTGTTATTTTTGCTTCACTGTATAGTTTTTCAGATCTCTGCTGAAGGTGTTGCTTTTCCCCTACCCATCCTCCCTATTCCCGTCTTGTTTACATTTGGAAGCTTTTGCAGTTGCCCTGCAGATTTGATCTGGGACACTCCCCCCAGTCCCATCTCTTTACCTCATTCTACCTAATAGACTCCTTCTCCACTTGTTTTTATTCATTTTTAATTTAATTGGATTTTTATAAACTGTTTGGTCTAACATTGCTACATACTCAAGTGTGCTAGCTTGCACTACATTTGAATTGTTTTTACTGCTGTTTTAGCTACTTTTCTGTATAAACAAACCAAAAAAAATCTAAGCTTGTTTCCTACCTTTCCTGTAACTAGTGTAGTCCAGATTCAGATTTGCTGTATCCAGGACTGTATGTAAGCTTCTGAGCCCCCCCCAAGCTTTCTGTGTTGGAGGGAAGCCTTCTAGTTTATCAGCGGGAGGGGTAAGCACTAGGTAACCTATCTACCACATAAGGAGTGGTTCTGGCCCAGAAATTGTAGTTATTGGCCGTTTGGGCAGTTTTCCATCTCTCTCAACTTTCTGATTTAAAAGCCCACATTTGTACTTGTTTCCCCCCTTTCCTGTAACTAGTTTAGTCCAGATACAGATTCTTAGTTTTAGCACTTGAATTTGCTTATTCGTGATCAGCACTTGATCAGAACTTGTTGTAAGCACTACATAACCTACTAATTACTACAGCACTCAACCTTCCTCATTACCTAGAGGAAAACAGTTTTGGTACTTACTTTCCTCACTTGCTTAGAGAAAAACAGCTCTTGTACTCACTTTCCTCACTTATCTAGAGGAAAATAGTTTTTTATTCAGGCATGTCCAAGGGTCAGCTTCCAGTGTTCTCTCCTGTCTATCTGATGAATCTGGGCATCTTGGGGCAATGTAGAAATTGCCTCATGTACACAGACAACCCTCTCCTCCTACCACCCAACACTACAACCTGTGAGAGATGCACTTATCTAGCCAAACTGGAGGTAAAGCTCTCTCCAACCAAGACTGAACTTGATAGTCAAGAGGAGAAGGTAAAGACTTGCACCACACAACACTCATCACATAGTCTCACTAAATCTACACCACCAAAACCCATACATAGAAACACAAAAACATTTGCGGAGGTTCTCAATAATAATCTGCTCAAGCAACAGAGACCTCCAAAGCAGAAATGCAGGCAACCTCCACCCCCCAACACAACCCAAATGACACATAGCCCACAGACTCAGTGTGCCACTCAACCACAGCCAATAAGACAAAACAATGTACCCAACACACTAGTCATAGGTGAATATATAGACAGGCACACTGATGTCCCACTCACCAGGCTAAACAAGGAGAAGGTTACTGTCAGCTGCCTGTCGAGTGCCAGGATCTGCCACATAACCCACACACTCAGCTCACTCCACAAGAAGTACAAATATGACTCTGTCATTGTCTATGTTGGTGTGAACGACCTGAGACGTACCTCCCTGGACTACATGAAAAGAGACATGGAAGAGCTCTCCGATCTTGTAGCCCATGCAGGTATGACCCTAGCCCTGAGTAGCATTCTGCCATCCCCCAGAATGATACCGCAGTACAAGGACAAAATGATTGACTTCAACAATTGGCTAAGCTTCTGGTGTCATTCTAAAGGGATCCAGTATCTGTCTGCCTGGGATGACATGGTCGACAGACCACGATGCTTTGCCAGAGATGGCCTGCACCTGTCACCCCTGGGATTCCGGATACTGGCTAAGGTTCTTGCCACCCCTATAGTGCCTTTTTTAGGCAAGATCCAAATGACAAATTCACCACTGTAACAGGAACAGGCAAGCAAAAACTGAGGGTGATGCTACTCAATGCTAGAAATCTAAATCGCAAAATGCACTCACTTGAGGCACTCCTTAAAATGGAGAACATCGATATCTGTGCAGTGACTGAGACCTGGTTCAAGGTTCCAGAGAACACCCCTGCACTACCAGGCTATAACTCATACCACACTTTTCGGCCATGTAACCTGGACCGGAACACCAAAGGCGGAGGTGTGTCCATATTCATTAAGGATATCCACACCTCCAGGCTAGTTGCTCAGCATAATGCAGCCGAGGTTATCCAAGTGCAACTAACTCTGGGCAAAACTGCAATCCAAATTGTAACTTGTTACAGATCCCCACCATACTCCAGGATTCCCACTCCTCTTTTCTTGATGTACTGGAAAATATTAGGGTTCAACCAAACACCCTTATAATGGGCGATTTCAACTACCCCACCATTAACTGGGAAAACTACTCATGTACCAACTCCTTGGCTCAACGCTTTCTGGAATTCATAAACTCCAATGCCCTGGATCAACTTATCCACACCCCCACCAGGGCCAACAATATCCTAGATCTAGTCATTACCAACATGAGTGACTGGTGTTCCACACCTGAAGTCAACGCCTCATTGGTCCGATCCGACCATAAGCTAATTACCCTAGATATCCAAATCCTGTCCCCACCACCCCCCATTAAGGAAACCACAGTAAAAAATTTCTCCAAAGCCAACTTCATGCTTCTCAAGACAGAAGTGATGAACTTCATGACACACATGCAGATGGACAATACAGTTATGACTACTGAATCCTACACAATTGCACTTTATAAGCACTTACACGAGTGCATGGATCGTGCTATCCCAAACAGAACCAAGACACTATCATCCAAAAAAGGGATGCCAATCTGGTGGTCCCCTGACATAAATAAACTGTACAACAGAAGGAAGAAACTGTTGCAAAAGAGAGTAAAATCCCATGAGTGGAGGAGCTTCCTGGTCAGCCTCAGTAAGAAGCTGCGATCCCTGATAAAATCCTCCAAAGCTAGTTACAAAAACAAAATCGCCACTGATTCTAAAGACAACCACAAATCATTCTCTAGCTATGTCAAGAATCTCAATGGCAACACTCAGATCGGCTCTGAGTTACAGCACAATGGCACTAAATATACAGAACCAACTGATACTGCCAACATCCTGGCAGATAGGTTCAGTGCTAACTTTACCCCCCTCTCACCCACTAAAGAGCTCATCTCTATGCCAGAATAAGGCAAAGTTCCTGTAATCATGGCTGCACACTCTCTAAAGCCAAGAACACAGCATCCATGGGACCAGACAACATCCCAGGCTGCGTTCTACATGAACTACAGAATGAACTGGCACCCCACCTAAGTACCATGTTCAATTATAGCCTCACCTCAGGCTTTGTGCCTGCTGAATGGTGCACAGTGACAGTTATCCAACTCCATAAGGGGGAGCCAACACGGACCCCGGGAACTACCACCCCATTAGCCTGACAAGCCTGGTCTGCAAGGCCATGGAACGTATCATCATGGAACTTATAAACAAAGACATTGGTAATCTCCAAACTCTGGACCCCACCCAGTTCAGGTTTGTAAAAGGCAGATCATGTCTCCTAAACCTGATAGACTTCTTTGAAGCAGTCACTAAAGCCGTAGACGAGGGTAAGGTGGTTCACACAGCCTATCTAGATCTTGCCAAGGCTTTTGACACCATCCCCCACTCTGGAATTATAGATAATCTCACTAAACTAGGTATAAATCCCTATGTCACAAGATGGGTTGCCAACTGGCTCACTGACAGAACCCACACTGTGAAAGTAGCAGACTCCAAATCTGACTTCAGACCAGTGACAAGTGGAGTACCACAGGGTTCAGTCCTGGGTCCTCTCCTGTTTGCTATCTACTTCACTGAAGTACAGCTAACACAGAAGGTCTTTGGCTAATGAAGTTCGCAGATGACTGCAAACTAGGAGCCATAATCAAAACCCCTAATGATGTGGACATCCTACAAAAGGGCCTCACTGAGACAGATGCCTAGTGTCAAAGCCATGGCATCAAGCTCAATGCCAAAAAGTGCACTGTCATCCCCTTTGGTAAAAACTCTGTACCCATGAACTAAAACATAGGCTGTAGTATACTTAACACTGAAAGTGTGATAAGATACCTTGGGACACAGGTGAACAGAAGTCTCTCCTTTGATAATCACATCACCACAGTAGTCAGGAAATCCTTCTACATGGCAAACCTCATCACAAAGGGTTTCTCATCCAGAAAAAAAAGAGGTCATTGTTCCTCTCTACTCTCACTCATTAGACTCATTATAGAGTACAACACCCCTATGTACCTCACAAGACATCTACAACTGGAAAGGCCGCAGAAATAACTCACAAAGAGGATTACTGGCCTCAAACAGATGCCCTGTGAAGACCGTCTCAAAAAACTCCAGCTTTACTCCGTCGCATATCGCCTACTCAGAGGTGATCTCTGCCTAACATACAAAGCTATGTCAAACCCAGAGCTGTTGGACAAGCTCCACTTAAAGAAGTCCCAATCCCTCCAAGCTACATGCTCTAGGGACCTAAACCTTGTCACCACAAAAAACAGAACATGCCGGAGGGATAGATTCCTGTCCCAGAGACTTCCCAATACTCTGGAATAAACTACCTATCTATATCAAACAAAGCTCCTCATTAGTACTCTTCAAGAAAAATCTTGATGATTGGATGGGAAATAGGAAATTCACCCTGGGATCACTTCTGTGGCTCTGCTCGACAGTGGCACAGGATTGGGTGGCAAAAGCCAGGGTACCTTTTTGGCTGGGCTTGTATATGACCTAAGGCCGATAGCCTAGTACCTACCTATGAACCTATGAAAAGAAATCATAGCAAGTCCTCTTCAAAAAACACCATGTTATCCTGCTGTTGTCACAACCTTGAAGTAAGTAATAAAATAAAATACAAACACACAAAAAAGGAAAACAGCACTAGTTATCAATGTGCCCGGCAGTTGCTGTCAAGAAAGAAAGTTTTGCAGCTCCCTTGTGGTGGCCATTTATGGTCACTGGCTGCAGGATATCTTGGAGAAGATAAGAAGTAAGACACTGTACTTCAAGGGGACTACAGAGTCATGCAGGACCAGAAAAAAAAATCAGTAATACCAGGATTCCTAAGATGATGACGTACAGTGGATATAAAAAGTTTACACACTCCTATTAAAATGCCAGGTTTTTGTGAAATAAAAAAAATGAGATGACAACAAATCATTTCAAAACTTTTCCCACCTTTAATGTGACCTATAACGTGTGCAATTCAATTGAAAAACAAACAAATCTGTTGGGGGAAAAAATATAAAAAATAAAAAATGTACAATATGCTGGTTGCATAAAAGTGTGCACACCCTTAAACTAATACTTTGTTGAAGCATCTTTTGATTTAATTACAGCATTCAGGCTTCTTGGGTAGGAGTCTATCAGCATGGCACATATTGACTTGGCAATATTTTCCTTCTCCCTTGCAAAAGTACTCCAAATCTGTCAGACTGTGAGGGCATCTCTTGTGCACAGCCCTCTTTGGGTCACCCCCCCCAGATTTTCTATTGGATTTAGGTCTGGGCTCTGGCTGGGCCATTCCAAAACTTTAATTTTCTTCTGGTGAAGCCATTCTTATGTTGATTTGGATGTATGCTTGGGGTCATTGTCATTTTGAAAGGTGAAATTCCTCTTCATCTTCAGCTTTCTAGCAGACGCCTAAAGGTTTTGGGCCAAATGTGACTGGTATTTGGAACTGTTCATAATTCTCTTCACCTTGACTAAAGCCCCAGTTCCAGTTGAAGAAAAACAATCCCAAACCATGATACTGCCACCAGCATGCTTCACTGTGGGGATGGTGTTCGTTTGGTGATGCAAAGTGTTGTTTTTGCGCCAAATGTACCTTTTGGAATTGTGGCCAAAAAGTTCAACCTTGGTCTCACCAGACCATAACACATTTTCCTACATGCTTTTGGGAGACTTTTGATGTATTGTTTTGCAAATTTTAGCCAGGCCTGGATATTTTTCTGTGTAACAAAAGGCTTCCGTCTTGCAACTCTACCCCATTGTCCAGACATATGGAGAATATGTGAGATTGTTGTCACATGTAGCACACAGCAAGTACTTGCCAGAAATTCCTGCAGCTCCTTCAGTGTTGCTGTAGGTCTCTTGGCAGCCTCTCTCTGACCAGTTTTTGTCTTGTATTTTCATCAATTTTGGAGAGACATCCAGTTCTTTGCAACATCACTGTTGTCCCATATTTTCTCTACTTTTTGATGACTGTCTTCACTGTGTTCCATGGTATAGCCAATGCTGTGGAAATTTTTCTGTACCCTTCTCCTGACTGATACCTTTCAACAATGATATCCCTTTGATGCTTTGTAAGCTCTCTGTGAACCATGGCTTTTGCTGTAGCAGGCAACTGAGTAAATGTCAGGAAAATCCTACTAGGACAGCTGAACTTTATTTGGGGTTAATCAGAGTCTCTTTAATTGATGGCAGATATGTACCCAAGAAGTCTGAATGCTGTAATTAAATCAAAAGGTGCTTCAACAAAGTATTAGTTTAAGGGTGTGCACACACAACAACATATTAGTTTAAGGGTGTGCATACTTATACAACCAGCATTGTGTACATTTTTAATTTTTTTATATTTTCTCCCCTAACAGATTTTTTGTTTTTCAATTGAATTTTACAGGTTATAGGTCACATTAAAGATGGGAAATGTTGTGAAATGATTTATTGTGGTCTCATGTTTTATATCAAAAACCTGGCATTTTAACAGGGGTGTGTAAATTTTTATATCCACTGTAGACAGTCTGCACTTAGTAAAGCTAGGACAAAGGCAAAATCAGCATGCAGAATGAAGTGTGACTTCAAACACTGCTCAATTTAGTGTTTGTTTTTCTTAATGGCTGATGGCATAACAATTTAAAAAGGTATATATGAAAAGTATCTTTCTGATAAACAGGATAACTTCATTCAAATCACTAACCTAAGAAAACAGTTTTTTGCTCCCTTTTTTCCCTATCTGGTAGTCTAAATACTATAATTCAGTTGAATACATCCCTCCATACATCAGTATTTTTTCCTACAAGACTGTCTGCCTCTGATGTAGTCACTTTGCTAGAGTTGTGCTCCTATCTATCTATATATCTGTATCTATCTATCCATCTATATAACTATATATATGTGTGTGTGTGTGTGTGTGTGTGTGTGTGTGTGTGTGTGTGTGTGTGTGTGTGTGTGTGTGTGTGTGCGTGTATGTATTAGGGATATCTATCTTTGCAGATTCACATCTATGAGGAAGCAATTGAAAATGATGTCTGGAAAGAGGGTTTAATTTGGCCAAAGCAGTTCTGAGTACAACAGAAGAAAGTCTTGGCTTTAAGCTGGGAATGGAACCTTAGGTTTTATTTAGGAAAGACTCCCTTATTGTGCTGTTTGCCTAGGGGAGGGTGGTACTGGACTCATGTAATGATCACCATGGAATTAAGGTACTTTAGTTGTCTCTATTTAAAGTTTGCAGTTTTCCAACCTGGATTTCCCGATCTCATATTTAGTTTTGGGTATGTAATACCTGATCTGCTTTAGTCCGTTTCTACTGCACTTCCCTGTCCTGCTAAAAATCAGAATATAGTAGCATGATCGCAGCACCTTCACATCTAATTTACATTAGAGAGTTATCTTATTAAAACTGTGAAAAAGTTCCATATTTTGGCACCCAGAATGAATGAAGAATGCCATGAGATTTTGGAGACGAAACAATGTACTGACTGTTGGGTTCTGTTTTTAGAATTGAGATTGAATTTCTACTTAGCATCCTACAGTTGCTGTTTGTAATTCAAACTACCACTTCAGAGCTTGGCTCCAAGGCTTATGGAGAAAATAAGCACAAAAACAGGCTGGAGTCACTGATGGATGCACAATAAATGATAACCGAAGAAAAGTAACAAACTACTTTATTCGACCATAAACTAGTAAATCATTTAGCGCTTTCATCCAAGGACTACACTTTTGACTTTTCTCTTTTTAAGACCAACAATGACAACCTACGAACTGGCACTAGACCTAAGCGGCCCATGGAAGTTAGAACGTATTCAGCTGTCACACATAATGCAATTAACATGCCTAAAGGTACTGTACCAAATAGTTCTAGCCCCAAATGTAAGGGGGCTGTATCTACAAGCATCGGACATGGTGTAGATCAACTTGACTGTTTTCTAGCTAAGGATTTTAACTTTGGTCATGAACATTTACCTACAGTTCAACCTAATGATAATTGTATGTCCTCAAAAGGGACTTTGTAGGATTTTATTTATACCTTGGGTAAAAACGTAATAGCTAGGTTTAAAAATAGACAATGCATATTTGAATAGATGTATTGAATTAAAAATTGTACCCATGGGACTATGTTTTTTCAAAGTCCATATGGGTATAGTAATGGATGATAAGAATATACAGGATTTTAACAAACTATCTGACAGTTTTGGCATGGAATTTATGAGAATGTTGATTATGAAAAATTAAGTAAGTTGTTAGATGAAGTAGAAAAATTGAATAATTTTATAGTTAATGATATACTATTTCCTCAATGGAAAGAATTGTATGACAAACAATTTATTTATGCAGATAAAAAAGCTAATAATATATATAACAAGAAGAACAAAAAAATGCAGAGAGATTCTATGCAATATAATAACAAGAAAGCATACATATGGAAGAAACATATGTCTAATGAACATACACCAGTTCATAAGTATAATGATAGGTATGATAGACAAGAGCATCATTATAACACTGGACATAATAGTTTTCATGAAACATACACTCAGCAAGGAAAAAAATTTTACAAGGAGAGACAATACGGAGCAAACACGATGCAGCAAAAATGTTGGAAATGGAAAAAGCAGAGACAGAATTGGTTTAATGCAGAGACAAAATGGTTTGACATATAGTTCTCCGCTAGACCACTTATTACCAAAAGATCCTCAGGATGTAGCCAAGACGTCTAATTCAATAGTTAGGTGTTACAATAATTTCAACATTTATAATTACACCAATATGGAGTTAGAACTTCAACATTTTACATTACTAGCCAAAGGTATGACATTTGTGCCTAGGCCTTCATTTAATTTGATAGACACTATTATTGAAATCAAACTTTTTACTCGTAAATTAAATTTAGCTATGTGTTTCAAGAATACATCTGACTCTAAGACAGTAGAAATAAAGAAAAAGAGCTGCTTCATACCTCCTACACATCCCAGTATTGGATTATTTGAGAAAGCGGTGATTAATGAAGTATACAACATTAATAGACAGTTAACAAAAATGAAATGTCAAGACAATTTAAATACAAATGAGAGAAAAATATTAGAAGAACTGACTATTAATAATGACATAAGAGTAATGAAATCGGACAAAGGGGGAGGGGTAGTATTATTTAATACCTACGATTATGTTAATGAAATATATAAGATTTTATATGACTCTGGCAATTATGAGACCGTATCCACTAATGAGATAAATATAGGTTACAAGCGTATAGATATGTGTATAGAGGAACTATTGCTTGACCAACGTATTACTAAGGATACGTATGATTTCTTAAAGGTTGAACATCCTACTTTAGCTAGTATGGTAGGGATTCCTAAGATACAAAAAAATATTGAACAGTACCCTTTCGTCCTAAAGTTTCGGGCAACTGATCTAAGATTTATCCCCTTGGTGTCCTTATAAATAGATGGCTCAAACCCATCTATGGAAATATTGTACATTTGGTTAAAGATTCTTGGTCATTTTTAGCTAAATTAACTGATAACAAATGGTCTGAGGATTGTACATTTATTACCATCGATGTCGTGGATTATTTTCTAGTATACCAAAAGAGGAAGGATTGGAATATTTTTGTAACAGTCTTTCCAAATATTCAGGTTTAGAATGGGATAGAATTTTAATTATCATGGAACTTATGTCATTTGTTTGGATCATAATTACATCCATTTTGAACTTTAAACAAGTAAGGGACGTAGCTGTGGGGGCGGCTTGCACTCCCATATACGCTAACTTAGTTATGTTAGAATGGGAAACCACTCATTTTTTTACTTGTGAAGTTTTTGAACAATTCTAGTACTTTTTTGAAATTTACATCCACATCTAATGATGAGGGTATAGCCTACTTGGATATTTATATTACTAAGACGAAAACTGGTTTTAAATCTAACATATATAGGAAAAAGACGTTCTCGAATGGCTATTTAGAATTTACCAGTTGTCATCCGCGTAAGATGATGAAATGTATTTACAAAGGTCAATGTATTCGGGCGGCTCGTATGATCTCCGAGTACAATGATGTTTTGAGAGAGATTGAGCATATTCAGGACATGTTTAAAATGAGGGGGTACCCAGAATTGATGCTTAATAACATCTCTAGGTATGTAGTGAAAGAATGGGGTAAAAAATTCCCCCCATTATTAGGTAGAGAGTTTAATAATAACAAAGAACTTACTGTGGAAACTAACAAATTCGGGAGAGCCTGCATTTTGGAATATTCACCATATGTAGAATTTATTAAAATAATTATTAGAAATAATTGGAATTTGTTACCTATAGACGATGAAGTAAGTAACATGATAGGAACTTCCCCGATATTTGTATATAAAACAGGCCCTAATATAAAAAAGAAAGTAGAACAAACATTTTCTAATACGTGTGATGTTAACACTTATGGTAGTACAAAAAATGTGGTTCATGTAATCAATGCCACGCTATACTACAAATGGACAATATTACTTTAGACAATGTTAATAGGACAGTTATTAAATTTAAACAGGGTAATTGTAATACAAAAAATATTATTTATCTGGCCAAATGTGTTTTATGCTCAGCTTTCTACATTGGAAAAACTGAACGTTTCTTTAGAAAACACATTTATGACTATTTATATTGTATTAAGACGAATGATTTGAATAATACTTTGAGCAGACACATATTTGAACATGGTGAAAAGCACGTGTTTAAATTTGCTATTATTGACCAAGTAAAAATGGAACCTACAGGTGGAAATTAGAAGGCCATATTAAGTAAAAAAGAAGTAATATGGCAAATTTTTACGGACGCTGGTAGAAAACCAGGATTGAATGATTACTTTACTATTCAACCTATATTAGAATTACGTTACTTTACGTTATACATAAACACATTCTGAGATGTCTTCTTGTTTATAACAGGTCATTTTATTATTATTATTTTTCAATCAGTAATAGGATATACTTATTGAAGAATGGTTATGTGATTTTCACTTCATTCAGGATTATATTTCCATGCCAATGAATTCTATAGTATGGTTATAGTTATTTTTAAGTCCAATTTTAACATTCATTTAGATTAGCAATATGCATTATAGACACTACATTAAACATTTCTTTGATGTCTATGTTAGGATTAGTAAGGTTTGTTATTAATATTTTTTTTTGTATTTTGTTGTATGTTGCTATGACAGTTTTATACATGGTTGTTTTTAAATTTACATTGTATGTATTGTTACCTTTAGGTACAATGTTGCTTTAAGCTACTTTGACTTGGAGGCGGGATTGGCGCCAAAAAGTTTTTAAAAAAATTAAAAAAAAAAGTTTTATCAGCCAGTAAAAAGGCATTCTGAAGAAGTCCACTCACGTGGATGAAAGCGCTAAATGATTTACTAGTTTACGGTCGAATAAAGTAGTTTGTTACTTTTCTTCAGATATCATTTATTGTGCATCCATCAGTGACTCCAGCCTATTTTTGTGTTTTTTTACTTCTGTTGTCATTTTGGCTGGCGTTTTTTCAGCTTATGGAGAAAAAGAAGACTGCTCTGACAAGAGCAAGACAGTGGTATTTTCTGCTCAGTGTAACAATAACAAATGTCGACATTTTGATTAAGGCTGCCTGCAGTATTTGGACATCACAAACAGAAGCAGCTGATATTCCATTTTCTAAGTACTTCCTTTTCTTCTGTTTCAGTTCAATAACAGATGGATAGCATTATCAGATTTCAGCGAACCTGATTTTATAAGGTCTGAGTAGCCAGATCTTCAATCTATGGAAGGCTTTAGACATTATTTGCTTTTCCAACCCATTGCTCAGGTGTTCCAGTTGCTGTTATACAACACTATATGTAATGTTCTAAAATGGGAAATATCTTGTAAGCAACAAAGGCCAAAAACTGAGCTAGAATTGAATTAGAAAAATGGCTAGATCACAATGTCTTTAGTTGAGTTCATTCACCACTTGAGATAATTTCTTGCCCCCCCCCCCGTAACTTAATCTCACATTGAGCTCACAAAAATTTACAGTAAGTAATTTTGTGGATATAGACAATTTCAGACCCAGTAACAGTTTCATTATTCTGCCATGAATGCACACTGAAAGCAGCCTACCTCTTTCTCCTCAGGGTTGTCATATATTGGCAAAGAACTACTCTACCCTCTTTTTAGGCTATGTAAATCTGCCCTATGTACCAACCTAGCCAAACAAGGATAGATCTCAACTGTCCAGATTTTTGCAGAATGTCCAGATTTTTTGGTCTGCTCCTCATAACATTTAAGGTTTTCTAGCATATCATTGAGGACTGAAGTCACTAAATAATGACATACATTTGAGTTTCAGAATTCATATACTTTGGAAAAATGAATGCCAACACAAAAACTGATATTCTAGCAATGCTCTAAGTTTATAAGAGCAACAGTTAAAATCTGTCCCTGTTTTGGGCTTTTGTACTCACATTGTTTTAGGCTTTATCTAGATTTCTTGCACTAAGAAGTTGAGAGGTATACAGGACAGTATAAGGGTGACACTTGCAATGCTAGAAGCCTAAATAGGAAACAGACATCCTTAGAATTCTGCCAAACCATAGAAAACTCTTTTCCTAACAAATGTAGAAATCCAGACCCCAAAATTAAACTCAAAGATAAAACAAAAAGCTTAGAAACAAAATGAAGTCCTCCAAAACCATAACCAAATCCTCCAAAGCAAAGTATGAATTTAGTTGCCTCTACAGTCAAAGGTGAGCACAAATTCTTCTTCAGCTATATTAGAAACCTACTCTCACTGGTAGCATAGAGGAATAAAACCCTGATTACAACCCAGGTGACTCAAGTATGAATAACACCTTGGGCACTTGACAATGAGGGAGTACTGATGAGAATGCCTATCCTGGGTCTGTATGAACATGCTGGGCTTATCTGTAATGAAGATGCGGTGCAGGCTGGAGCTCAGAGAGATGATGCCAGGCTTGAAGGGGTTTGGAGAATTGAGAAAGTGTGACTGCCCTTGGACCTGGGCCAAGGATTTGCATTCATGGTGACTCCACATTGCTCACCCAGCCTATTACAGATGTCACTATGTGGGGGCGGAGGGACCCAAGGTATTACAGAAATCCCACACTAGGCTGTAGAATAATGACTTTTCACCTGGTCAGTCTCACTCTGCAGTATGTTCAGGTGCTGACCTTACAGCTTCCATATGGAGACCTTACAATCCTGGAAAGAAGGGAGTCCTTTCCAGTAAAAGGCCACCTGGAAACTGGGAAGGTGGGTTAACAGAGAGTTAGTACAAGAAGCCCAATGTTAGCAGCAGGTGGTATAGTAAGAAAATTATATCTAAAACCTCAGGAACAAAACCAGCACTGCTCTGAGCTGATACATAACAGCTCCCTCTACTTTGCCCCAGAAGACATAGCAAAAAAATCTTAGTTTAGAATTCTCCCCTCTATCTCCGGGTCTATATTAAATCACTGAAGAGGCGTTTCAGTGAACACCTCTTTGGTGACACATAATGAATGCACTAAACTGCGAACATTCAGAACAGTGAAATCTTTCCCTGGGAAAGAAATCGTTGATGTCAGCGTTCGCGGTTTTGTGCGTTCGCTGTGTATGTTTCACTGAAGAGGTGTTCACTGAAACGCCTCTTCAGTTATTTAATATAGACCCCTATCACCAACTAGTCCATACATGCTAGACACTTTATTGCCCTACCCTGATACATCACCCCTGAAAAACTTTTAAATGCTTTCTTGGATATGAAAAATATTACCTCATTGGGGTATGACAATGAAACCTGATAGTAGACCAATGGCAGTTTTTGGTGACTGCTGTTTCAGTGAAAATGTTTCTCCAAAAACAATTGTTCACTGACAGGTGAGATTCCCTTTTCTCCACTACAGTGAGACCTCAGAGTAGGTATATTTAAGTTCAAGGAGTGTGGGAAGTGCTGGGTGGGAGTGTTTTCATTTGCATAAAAATGTCGTTCTATCAACATTACTCCTCTGACAATGTACCAGGGTGCTTTCTCATAAATATAGACATTAACAGCCTAAAGCAACTTAACCCAAATCAGTTTACATTTGTGAAGGTTAGATCCTGAATGCTTAACCTGTTCAACCTTTTTGAAAAAGTCACTGAAGCCTTCTATTCCCATGGTTTAACTCCCATTTGAGTCTTGTCTATATTTTTGTCTCTTCCATTTCCACTAGGTTCACCCTGCTGTCCTATACTTGGTTACTACTCATCTACTTTGCTGTTCTGTGAGATTTTGTCTTTTTTTTATTATTTTTATTTTTACATTCTGGACACATTTTGTTGTCTTTCTCTGGGTGTGTCTAAATTTGTTGTAACGTGTCACTCTTACATTCCTGCATCACCTCTATGTCTTTTCCAGATATTTTCCCATATCATTTTCCAAGGGAAAATTAAAAGACAGCTGTTGCTATTGTTTATCTTGATTACAGGCCCGTAAATCCTTTGTTTAAACTCCTATACATCCTCTATGTCAAAAAAAGCTTTACTTGGTCACTATTATGCTGCACTTATACAGTCAGTAAATATTTTCCTCAGACTGAAATCAGACATCCTCTGCTTGATTTCAATTTACAGCATATATTTTTTTCTTACTGAGGCCTTCTGAGTAGTCCAGCAGTTTTATGAATATCTCTGAAAGGGGATAACTTCTAGCCATTTTGCCTGTCTTCTCTCATTTTGTACTGCAAAGGAATAACAGCACGCTAATACATGTTTATTTCTGTTTTCTTCCTCCTGGCATTTGCGGCCTTCTTTGCAGGTTCTTTCAGTCACTGATTCTAGGACTGCTGGCAGCACAAAGCTATCATGTGGTAACTGCATTACAATCTACTGCCATTCATAATCCCTTTTCCTGTATTCTGAGGAATCTGATGTTGTTTCTTCGTGACTGTTTCTCTAAATCCTCCCTTTTTTTCGTCTTCTTACTATGTCTTTCAGCTCTACAATTTTATTGTTTTAGATTTATGGATTCATAAATATTCCAGGGCCACTAAGACTATCTCAGGTAGGACCTTCATGCTCAAGGAGGGCCATAAAGTCAATCCTAGAGTAAATTTGTGAATACCCATCCAGTTTATTTTTAACGGTAGCTAGTAAGTTGCACTGCTCATCATGCAGGGGGGAATTTATTCCAGAGTTTTGGAGGCAGTGGGTTGTAAACCTATCCCTCCATTGTGCTTTATTTATCTGCTGGTGAAAATTTAGGTTACTGGTTCTAGTACTGCAACCATACCTCTCAACCTCCTATAGCAAGAAATCTTTAGAAAGCCATACATAAAAGGGGGACAGAAGCTCAAAAATAGGGACAATGTTTAAATATTGCTGTTACAAACTTAGAAAGTTGATAGAATAACAGGTTTTGTATTAGCATGAATTTTCTTAAGGGCATGACGTCTGAAACTCAAATGCGTGTCATTATTTTCGAACTCCAATCATTAATTATTTGCCATTAATTTGACAGAAAACCACAATTATATGAAAAAGACCCAAAATATGAGGCAAAAATCTGTACATTCTGCAAAAATCGGTACAGTTGAGAGGTATGACAAGAGATATTTGGCTTCCAGAGAAATGGGGGGGGGGGCAATTAGGTTTTTTAATAGTGAAGTAAGCAAGACAAAGATTTCCCCTCAAAAGTCTATAAGACACTGAATAATGGGCTCTTGGTAACTCAAGGACTTTAGGCCTGTGATTTTTTTGGTTAAGAACCTTTAGGGACTTTCTAATCATTTTTTTATATTTAGGGACATACATCCCAACTGGAGCATTGTACTCAATAACTGGCCTAATGAATGCTGAGTATAAAGGAGTGATTGCCTCTTGACTTCAGTGATATTTTTTTAGCAATTGGCTGGGATAAATAAAAGGATCTCCTCATGACTGTTGTTACATGATGGTTAATAGAGAGAGGGAGCTATCACCTCAAGTACCTAGGTCCCCAACTACATTTTCATTTTGTAGAGCTATATTGTCAATATGATGAGAGGAGGGGGTGGCTGACAAATGTGATGATACTACATATCTCTGCATTTAGTTTGACCCATTTTTAGCACAAGAGTTTATTAGTGTGAATTCTTTCTGGAGGGTTTGGACATCATAGGATGACTTAACAACAACCTTCAATTTGCAGTCGTCTTCAAAATTCATTAGCCTGAGGTCTTGTCTTACTACTTGGAGATCTGGGAAGTAAATTCTAAAAAATAAAGGTCCCAGCACCAAACGCTGAGGGACACTGCTGGTCAATTTCATACTTTCAGATGCAGTACCTACAACTCGCACTGTGTGGGTTCTGCCTTTCAACTAGTTTGTTATCCATCTTAATACATATGGATCAATTTTTAAATTATTTAGTTTTTGTCTGATGTCATTATGGAGAATGGAGTCAAAGTTCTTAGCCAGGTCAAGATATATCACATGCACTGCATGGTCACCATCTACAGCCTCAGTGACCTTTTCAAAGAAATGTACCAGTTTAAATAGGCAGGATCTATCCTTCCCGAAAACAAACTGTTGGGGTCAAGTCAGATAAGATTCTTGATCATAGTTTATAAGATCGGCTATAATATATTTCATGGCTTTGCAAATGAGGCTTGTAGGGCTGATAAGGTATGTTATTTCTCAGGTTGGTTGAAAGGCCACCCTTATGGAAGGGAATCACCACTGCTATGCACCACTTATCAGGGGCAACGGGTAAGCTGTCATATTTATGTATTAGTCTTTGTGGTTTGGTCAGCAGTGATTTCTGAAAATATGTTTATTTTGAATTTGTATTACTTAGTATAAGCTCATGTTAGTAATAGTAGTTAAGGTGTACTTATTTACATGGTAATCTCACTTGACACAACTGTCCTAGTTTAAAGGTGACCCCCAAGAGCACTGCCTGGTTAAGTGACTTGCTCAGCGTCACACAGTCGACAAATGAAGATGGAAATAATCAAACCTTGCACTCTGGCCATAGGAACAGCTCATTATCAGCTCAGAGATTTAGTCCTCTGATATGACTGCCAGACAGGATAACCATTTCAACCAGGCAGGCTACAGACATAGATGAAAATGCAATTCTATCCTTCCAGCTGCTTTCTAATGTGGAATGAAGGGGGATTTACTGGAGATATTGCTTGTCTAAAACAAACAAACAATTTATGTCTCCACATAAAGAGCAATCTAAAACCTAGTAGGATCTAGATCCTCTTCATGCAACTACTAAATATTTAAAGTACAAGACTAATTGTGGGGGTAGATTGTATAGACAAACTTAAGGCTCTAAATGCATGTGTCTATACAGTGCAGTCAGCCATGCTGCCGTTGGATGGACAGCAACTAATCAAATTTAGGTACTTGTTGTTTTAATCAATTTGGAAAATAATCACCATCAAGCTTAGATTTATATATCATACTGTTTTGAGGGGCAATATTTCATAATATCAACATTTTCAAAGAAAAAAATTCACCAAACAATGTAACTATCTGAGGTTTAATATATATTTTCCACAAAAAAGACATTAAATGTGATGATAAGGAGGGCTAGCCAATTTTCCAATAATTCCATATTGGTTTTCATATACTGTCTGTTTAATTCTGCCACAGATCACCCAGAATGCAGTATCATTGTCCAAACTACCCAGATGTTAACTCCAGATCAACAACAGAAAACTTGTAACTATTAACTACTAAATCACAGAAATTCTGACCTCTGGTAGGAGATGATGTCATCAAAGTCAAGTTACCATCATTCATATCACTTTAAAATGCTTTCATACTCTCATATGTATATGGGTCTACTTTCATTTATTGAAAGTACACCTCTTTGAATGCTAAATACCTGAACTCACGTCAGCGAAAGTGCAGTTTTCCGAAAACGCACTTTCACAAACCACAGATAAGCGAATTCCATTTGGTTGTTGTGGAATCCTTTGAAAGTAGAGGTGGTGTGTTTTTTCTTATTTTTTACAGTTATAATGGGAGTGTAAGGTTTAGGTCAGTTGAGGCTTTTAGGTATAGGTTGCAGTACAATGAGGATAAGGAAATGTACCATTTTCCCCACAGTAGTGCGATCTTGGAGTTGGTATATATAATTAGCAGAGGTGCGTGGAGTACAGGGGGGCTTGCCCCCCTGCAAAACTTTGTTTTTAGTTTTTATTGTAGTTTATTTTTCCATTTTACTTATCTGTGGTTCATGAAAGTGCATTTTTGGAAACCTGCACTTTCACTGACTTGAATTCAGGTTTTTAGCATTCAAAGAGGTGTACTTTCGATAAACTAAAGTAGACCTATATATTATAGTTCTGCAGGGCAAAAATAGATTCTTGGGAAAGGAAATACTGTGTTTAGGGTATAGCTATCTTTTAATAAATGCTTGAAACAAGACTTCTTTTTGTAGACTGGAGAGCATTATTCTTTACTTTAAGGAATAATACACCTGAGTTACCCTATGTCAAAGTGTCACAGTATCTAAACTAATTTATATGCAAACCGTAACCTATTTTTTACATAGGCTCCCCTGCTCCCAGCATAAAAAAAACTAGTTTCAACTCACTTGTTGACAAAATAGCTTATTTGCTCTCTTCTATTTTTGGTGAGTTTGTTAGGCTGCTTCTCACCAAGAGAAGCAATGGTGTACTATTACCCAAGCACCCTTCCCAAGAAGGTCCGACTTATCATATTCTTATCAAATGTCTGATAAGCAACCAACTTGTACATTGCAAAGAACTTCCCCTTTACAAAATGTCACTACAGTCATCAGCCAGTGTGTAGTGTAGTGTGAAAATGTGTCATCCTCTGCCTTTGTGGTTCAGAATGTCTAGTCATTCAGCAGGCTAATAAGACACATTGGATATATAATCTGCACAGTGTATATTTGTGACTGCTATGTGGTTACAAGTTGTGAACTCATGAAGTGTTTGCCCCTGACTCTTAAGCTCTACTGATCACAGTATCCAGCTTCCAGCTTGAATCCTGTAAAGATGAACTCACTTTGTTTTTTATTTTTCTGCTACAAATCTGAAAAATTACACAGAACAGATTACCTGGAACTATTTTAGTAATTTTTGTCCACAGGGACTATACAGCATGGAAGCAGTTCACGAGTGGTAACATTGCAAAATCTATACCAAAAGGAGCATCTACAAAATTGAGCATGGCAGCATCATTCGCAAAAAAAAAAAGAAAAAGAAAGAGAGAGAAAGAGAGAGATGCACAGCAGCAATGGGTACAGTCTAAAAGGGGTTACAGCTTAGGGACAATGGTTGCAACTATAGTTTGAATTTTTTTTTTCTTTTTCATTTTATCATGAGCGGACAGGTGATCCGCTGTGGCGACCCCTAACCGGGAAAAAGCCAAAAGAAGAAGAAGAAGATTTTGTCCTCCTAACCTGCCATCCATCAAGCCTCTCAAATCGCATGCCTGCCCCATTTTCCTGGTGGTAGGGACTTAACCCTATTGGGGGGACTGTGTAGGGAACTGTTTTCATCTGCTCAGGCATTAGAGGTGGACTACACTGTCGCTGGCATCCCCGCCATAACAGTATTATTATTGTGTAGCCTTACCCCACCCCGTGGTGGTGATATGCAAATCCAGTTCATTGTGTGGGCTGCCTATGCTCCCACCATGGCTAACTATGTGGCTCCTTGATATGTGCAGACAGGAGTTACCATCACCATCTTGGGCAGCCACAGAGCATGCCCTTCCCACCTGACTGTTGCTTGTCAGTACTATGTACAACCTCAGCCACACTACGCAGGAGCAGCAAAACCAGCCAGTCAGGATCCACCATCCCCATGCCCCATCCCCAGCCCTGCCCAACCTTCCCTGCCTTCCAATCAGTCACCTGAGTTCCTAATCAAACCCAGGTTGCCTGGGGTGTACACAGGGGTTTATCCCTCTAGGCCACCAGGTGGCTGCCTATAGTCTGAACTTAAGAAAAATGAGCCAGCAGCAATTCAGCCCATAAAAGTTAAAAGTAAATAAATGGATTAGACCACTAGACATGGCCCATTTTTGTAGAAAACTAAAGCTAGTATTTGAGCTGACCAGAGGAAATTTGAACAGGACATTGGTCATATTCATGTACAGTATAAGGGTAATATGGCAGAGTTTTATTGAAAAAATAAATGGGAGAACTTAAAAAGAAAAGCTTTATGTGAAAGGCAGAAAAGATTGAAATAAACATGAGAATGTAATTTCTTTTGGATGTTAATGGTGAATAGATTGCCAGTAAAATCACAGATGTAATACGAGAGACATGAAGAAAGGACACATAGTTTGTGTAATACTGAAGAAACTATAGAACATGGCTGTGAATCTTAAGGTTAGAAGAGTAAAATAATGTGGGCAGTAGCCATATACAGGGAATAAGCTTTTCACAGATACAGACTGTGTGGCTGCACAGTGGTCAAAATAGTGTAATATGTAGTACATGTAAATAACTACATAGTGACATGTAAATGAAGAATCCCATACCAATGAGACACATGCATATGAAGGAGCCTCAAATGGTGGACTGATTCGTGACATATAAAAAGGCAGTGCTGTGTAGCCATACTTCCCCATTCTGAGCACTGATTTGTAGGGTGTACGTGACAGAAGAGTATATTAGTACCTGCAGCAGGAGTAGTAGTATAGTAGCACATTTTAATATCTGCCATCAGAGGCACTGTTCACAGTGTCATGGATCCCAGCCATCTGCCCCCACAGTAATTAGGTCAACTGGTGCCCTGTCCATTTTCTCAGTTATCCCCTCCCTCCATCTCAACTACAGTTGTGGAACAAAACAAATGTTCACTAGGCAAAAATCTACTGTGTTTCTTCTTAATAGCTCTTTGCACTATCTGAAACTCATTTTACCTTGATAGAGTTTCTAACATACATTCACTGCGAGCAAGTCATTTAAGCAGCCACAATCTTAACCACAGCTGCTTAAAAACCTTCAACTGGTGTTTGCAACTGCAAGCAATCGGCACTTATGCACACCAATCACACCACTGACTTACAGGGAGTTACTGGCATTTTTTATCACACCCACTAGTAGCCTTCACCTGGGGTAGCCATCCTCTTCTCATCACCTTAGCAGTAGTTTTACAGTCTACAGCAAGACTGGATCTGCTCTGTTGTAGGGAAGTAGTAAGACTACAGGACTGTGCAGATGCACCATGTGGAGGTGTCCCACAAAATGACCCTGATTAGTGATAGAGCTCACAACCTGGACAATGCGCATAACTTGGGAGGCCAGCCATATGTCCACGGGCACCACTGATGCTCCTTCACCAATGGTCTATATAGTCTGATGTTGGATAACCTTTGCCTAACCAACTTGCATCTAAACCTTCACATGGCCACAGACTGCAAGAACTCTGAAGGCAGACTGAATGACTGCTGAAATGTGTCTAATGGATGCACCTAAGAGGGCAACATTTGCCACTAATGGCCTTAGAAGCATTGTTGCTCATTGTCCTTATACTCCAGGTCACTGTGTGATCCTCCCCACAAGCCAAGAGGCATATTCACCTGTTGTACTTTACCATGTGTACCATCTATGCCTGGATCACGGACATACACGTCTGTTGATTAATTCTGAGTGCAGTGTGCATATTAGGGCCAGTTTCACACCTCCTGCACCTCTCCCATTGGTGGGCTTGTCCACTAAACAAACAGTGAGCATGTCCCCTGCTGTATGACCAGCTGACAGAAGTGGAGCCCATGTGGGACTCTTAAATACAGGATGTCTGCCATGTTATTGTGAGGCCATGTTCTCAATCACTACCTCCACAGAGGTCTGTGTAATGGTGGATGTGATGACCTCCTTCCCCTGTAGTGCTACAGGCAGTGTTGTGTTATCACAGTGTACCACATCATCAGCCACTGGTGTCCTGCTAATGGCAACACTGTGTTGTCTTAGTGAACTGTACCCTCCACCAGTGGAACCTCTGAATGCATAAAAAACTATGACACTACTGTCAGCTCACATACAGATATGCTTCCATATCCCCCCTGTGGCATGCATACTGGTTCACATGGAAACACTGTTATACAATAAGACTGAATGTGTACCTTGTTGTGCAGGATGTTGCACTTGCGGGACAGAGGTCATGCAATGGTGTGTGCTATAGTGTACTATAATGGACCTTACTAAACTGGTGCTTCCCCAACTGACAATGAGTGGTTCATAGGTAGATACTAGGCTATCAGCCCAAGGGCCTACGTAAGCCTAGCCAACAAGGTTCCCTGGCTTATGCCACCCAAGAAAGTTCTTTTCCTGTGCCACTGTCAAGCAGAGACACAGAAGTGATCCCCGGGGTGTATTTCCTATTTCCCATCCACTCATCAAGATTTTTCTTGAAGAGTGCTAATGAAGAACTTTGCTTGACATAGATGGGTAGCCTGTTCCAGAGTATGGGAAGTCTCTGGGACAGGAATCTATCCCTCCAGCATGACCTGTTTATTGTGGTGTCAAGGTTTAGGTCCCTAGAGCGTGAAGCTCGGAGGGATTGGGATTTCTTTAGGTGTAGCATGTCCAACAGCTCTGGGTTTGACATAGCTTTATATGTTAGGCAGAGATTACCTCGGAGTAGGCGATATGCTACGGAGTAAAGCTGGAGTTTTTTGAGAAGGTCAGTGTAGGGCATTTGTTTGAGGCTAATAATCCTCTTTGTGAGGTACTTCTGTGGCCTTTCCAGCATCTGCAGATGTCTTGTGAGGTACATTCCAAAAGGGGCGTTGTACTCTATAATGGGTCTAATGAATATTGAGTAGAGAGGAACAATGACCTCTTTTTTCCTGGATGAAAACCCTTTTATGATGAGGTGCGCCACGTAGAAGGACTTCCTGACTACTGTGGTGATGTGACTATCAAAGGAGAGACTACTGTCCACCTGGGTCCCAAGGTCTCTTATCACACATTCGGTGGTAAGTAGATTGCTGCCTATGGGGTAGTTCATGGGTACAGAGTTTTTACGAAAAGGTGATGACACTGCACTTTTTGGCATTGAGCTTGAGGCCATGGCTTTGACACTAGGCATCTGTCTCAGTTGGTGCAGACCTGCTCCCATATCCAAAACACTCCTAGATATGAAGGGATGATCCACCGTGGCTGATGACTGACACCAAAAACTCAAATTCTGGCAGCCTATCCTGTGTTGGGGTTGTCCTCCCCCTGTGTTGGAATTGTCTGCCACAAAGTTCTCTGCCTTCTTTCTTGCATTGAGCATCACATTGGTAATGCTACATTGCTTCTGTTGTAAGGATCTATTATGGCTACCCAGAACATTCATATCCTGCACTAGTCCCTGCCGAATCTGGTCTTGGTACTGCCTATCTTCAGCATTTTTGCTCAGCAGGCACATACCATGTGTGTGGAGGTTCTCAGTAGTTGTTCAGTCTCATGGCTAGTGAACTTTTCTTGAAGATGCCTCACTTGGATAGCCATGGTAGTACTTGTACAACAAAGAATAAAATATATTACTCAACAGGTGTATACACTACTCTAAGACATGTGCATGACAATGGACATGGCCTCCCTCCTTATGGGTCTCATTAGCAGTTACAGTTTCTGCTGTGCACTACTTCCCCATACTATATGGTATGTAATTCTTGCAGTATCCTGTGTTCACAGCTTGCTCCCTCCCACACAGGCAGACATTAATGTGAAATGCAAATGTGATGGGGCCCCATTTACAAATGAATTTTTACTAGCAGTTTGGTTACTGGGTAGATAGGCTGGTCAAAAGACCCTTTTCAGCTATGACCTAATTTCCAGATGAGCACCATGAAACAAATAAAAGAATTAAGAGTAGCAGATATACAATTCAGATAGAATGTTAGAAGACACAATAAGATGTTCCTCACTTTCTGTGACAACAGCCATTACAGTGTTTGTAGTTCTGGAGGAGGTATTTTACCAGGCAGGACTCTTTCTTTCTTTCATTATATAATATTCATTGTCCACAGAGCTTTTACTTAAATTTCCTATATATCTTAGTCATACAGCTATAAAAAGCGTTGTGCAAGACAGTGACAGCGCTTTTAACCATGCTAACAGCAAGCTGTCAACACAGAGGCTACACAAATGAGGCTTTAAAAAATATGCATACACTTCTCTATCCATTCCTCTACAAGAGGACATTCAATAAAATGATAGCATGAGAATGGAAAAACTTGGTATGGTGAGGTTCGGTAATATAGGATGCTAGGCTTGACCATGTATTTTACTGGATTTTAGATGCATATTTCTGCAAAATATGATGCATTCATACCATGGTGAGTTCTCTACACATATTTGAGGCATTCATTTTGTAAAGAGCTAGCATTTCCCCATGTTGCTCACAGAATCTAATCAAAGTTGTCTAACCCTCATCTCTGATTACTTAAGATTATTTTATATGAAGGCAAACGAAGTGTTTAAACAGAACTCTTTGTTAACATGCACATGCCACTGATAAGCAAGCTGATGCACATGGCTGATAACATCAAAAAGGCTGGCTGTATTAACACTTGCAGTTCTATTTAATATGCTGAAACCTTGCAGTGCTCTGGGTTTGCATTTCAAAAAATATTCTTTACATAAGAATTTCTTTCACAATGAAGATAGGAAAGCTGATGTACTTTTTTAAAAATGGGCTCATAGTTGTGCATTGTGATTCAAAAATTACTAGCAAATTCATTTTCTCCAACTACATTTTTTTTGCCTGCACAGCCAGAGAACAGACCTTTAAGGAGAAATGTGTTAAAACAACAAACGTTCACAAAAGCATTAGGGGAGATCTGAGCACAGTGACATACACAAGACTTAACTGGTTAAAAACAGCCTCTTGTCGAAAGTTTATGCATTTTTGTACACATTTCTGAAGTTTAACAGGATATTTCCAAGGTGGACCTTCTAAAAAGCTATGTAGGGATTTGAAAAAAAAGACATTCTGAGCAATTCATTTAGCCATCTGTTTCTTCCAAGATTGTTTCTTCAAATCAACATCATGACCTACTGAAGCTTAACTTATTCACATACACGAAAGACCTACAGTTACATAGTTATAGGTAGTCAAACACAGCACTCTGGTCATTTCAATTTTCTCTGCATTCTGCAGATTTGTAATAGTTATTAAACATTGAAAGTTTGAAATTTGTTGTTTCTGAAACTTAAGCCATGCATACAGGATTCCAGTGTCCCTGCTCTAGCAGATGTCTATCATTTTACAAGTAGAAATGCTAAGTTACAAGACATGATACAACCTGTATACACCAGGAACAGCAGCAGCTCTTTGGGATATCTCACAAATCCACCCACACCCTTACAATGCTGGAAGTTTAATAACTACCGCAAATTATCTATTCTAGATGTTCTATTCTGCATGCTTTCAAAATACATACCACAGAAGTGGTTCATCTTCTGTATTTACAATTGTTTTAACACAGAATATAAAGCATTATAAACAAATCCCTTACTAAGCAGTTATTACACTTTGTGGTTTAGTAAAAAAAGTAAAAACTGAAAACAGTCCCTTGCTACGCAATGCTTTTCTGAAATGTTACTGTTTCTTACTATTCTTTAAGAGGAAAGAGCTGATTAATCAAAAATTATATAAGGTAACATGGTTTGAGGCGTCTGAGAGGAAGAACTTTACATTTGTATCAATACAGAAAACATTTCCTTGTTACATATCATGCATACTACAGACCACTCATGCATGAAGAAACAGACACACACAAATTACTTCTGCCCTACCTTTAGCTGCGACTTGGACACCTTCCCACTTTTTTCTACATCGAGAGCAGTGAATGCATACCAGATAGATTTCAGTAGCTCAGCTTTTAAATCCATTTTTTACAGATCACTTATCTTACACTTCCAAAGGCTGTATCAAACTTCAGAACATAACCTTAACCAAGAGTGATAGATAGCTAAGCTATAGTAATCAGGTGACCAAACATCAGAGAGGGGAGGAGCAGATAGCAAGGGAAAAGAGGAAAGCTCAACCAAAACTGAAGTAAATGGTTGTAGTAAAAGGGTAAAGTTTAAGTATAAGATCTCTTCAACAGTCTGAGACAGCTGATAATACATAACCACACAACGTCTTATAACTTCATGGATTTTATCTTTCATGAAGCATATCTACTTTTCCTGTACTACTTAATTTCAGCAGAACATTTCTAAGAATCAGAATCAAAACTTGTGGACACACTACAGAAAGATACGAGTACCATTTCGCTGAGTATTGACAAGAAGAACGTTTTCACCTCATGATCCTCACCATAAACTGATATTTTTCAAAATGTTTTTAATGAGTGTAGTTTCCATGAATTGCTAGTTGTTAACCTAAGCCCATTTATATTTATGACTTGGGAGTCATCAGAAAACATCGAAGAGCTATGTCATTGCATTAAATAATATTGAGCATCTATAAATGTGGTGCTTCAAGAAAGCTGGCATGCAAACTTTGAATCTTTGAGCTTATGTAAAGATGTTGTCCATTGTCCATTCAGCCAAATGCTCTGATATGAATGGCAAAATAACAATGGAAAAAGAAAGCATGAACTGGTAATATACAGCAAACACAACATCATGCAGCCACAGAGGAAGAAATAAACACGGGACTATATATTTTAACAGCAGATGAAGACTGCTTATCTCACTAATCTGTCCATGTACCTCCTTGTAGATTAAATTGCTAGTTCTCTTTAACAAACTGTTTAACTGCTCATTAGACTGCATGTCTCACAAACATTCTGTCCAGTGCTTTCCTGAATCCCGTTACTCATTTTGACCCTGGTACCTCCTTCAGAAAGCTATTTCATAAAGCTACATACAGTGTTAGTGGTACAACATGTAGCATACTCACCTTTGGTGCTGGGTTCTTTTCCCACTCCAGGTGACTGAATTACTAATACTACAGTGCACATTTGGGGTTAATTTGTACTGCGACAGGATTAAAATTATTTTAATTTTATTTGCTTTTGTTTACTGAGAAAGTCCGACTAGGCGTAGCCCCTTTTCAGTGGAGGCCTGGGGAGAAACGCTCCAATAACAACATCTAAAGCATAGTATGTGGCATCACAGTAAGATAGCAGTTTACAATAACACAATAACATAACATTTTGAGAGAATTTTGTTACGATAAGATGTACAGGAACGTGAGCTATTAGTACTGTATCAGAGCACTGGCACACAAAAAATATGTGCAGTCTCTACAAGTGACAGTTTTTGCAGTACTTTTAGAGTATAGTTTTAATAGGGTGAAACTGGGATGTTGAAGTGAGATAAGAAGAGTTCAGGTGTAGAGTTACGAGAGGAGAGACATTAGGGGGTATAGAAGAAGTAAGATAAGAAGAGATCAGGAGTAGAGTTAAGAGTTAGAGGAATATAGATAAAGGATGGGCATGGAAAAAAGGGAGGGGTGAGTAGGCTAGAGGGAGTTTGGAATGATACACCGGGGAATTGTGACTTAATGAGGGCACACCTCTCAACCTCTTACAGCAAGAAATCTGGACAAAGCCATAAATAATGGAGGGGTAAAGGCCAAAAAATAGGAAATTTTTTTAAATACTGCTCTTACAGATTTAGAAAGTTTACAGGATAACATGTTTTGCATTAGAGTGAATTTTCAGAAGGGTATGAAGTTTGAAACTCAGAAGTCTGTCATTATTATCAGGCATCAGTCCTCAATGATTTGCCAATAATTTGCCAGAAAACCAACATTTTAATAGGGGCAGACCAAAAATATGAGGCAAAAATCTGAACAGTTGAGAGGTATGGATGAGGGCAAGGGGTGCTACAGGGAGAGAGATGGGCGGAGATACATGATAAAATGGCGGAAAAAGAAAATATTATTTATGGTGTTTAATGTCAAGTGTAGATAATCTGAAGAATTTCATCCAACCAGCTGTAGTACAAGAGCAGAACCAAGTGCTGTGAAGATGCTGTCTTACTTGGGTTTTGAATTATGTTAGTGTGTTTATTTGCCTCAGAATGGCTGGTATGGTGTTCAAGCTTTTGGAGAGTGAGTAAGACAAGAGAGATTCACCACCGGTATTGTTGGGTTTACTTAAGGCAAGAAGGTGCTGGTCACCTGAGAGTAGGGAGCAAGTGGAGGAATATGGCTGAATGATAAATTTAGTGCAGGACAGTTTTGAGGTTTGTAGATGAGATTGTGGATTGGAGTCTACTTCGGTAGACCAAAATACCACATACCCGAATTACAAATGATTGAGACAACAAAACTAAAACCACATTTTAACAAACGTACACATCACTGAAACAGATTCCTGGGAAAAGAACCACTTAGCTGACATGGGAAATTTGCCCTTTTCCCCACTATTGAGTTGGTATATTTAGTTGGGGGGTGGAGGTACAGCCCCCACTTACGTGGATTTAAAATTCTTCCATGTGCTTTTCTTTATGTTGGCATTTGGGAGAAGGTTAGATGGTGAGGGATTTTGTATTAATTTAGATGTTTTAGGGCTAGACAGTGATATGTTTTATAGGAAAGATTAGCAGTAACTTTAGCAATTATTGGTAAATATTAGAAAGTAGTAGTGACAGTTGTTTTCCTGAAGGTGTCTGCAAGGTATTGTTTTACCCATTATAGACATCCAAGTTTTTGGTGTTTTTTTCCTATTGCTTGTTGTATATGTTAGAGATCAGTTAAGTTTCTGGCTGAGCAGATAAATATGGACTCAACTGCATATTGGAATATTTTACCATGTTTGATGGGGGTATAAAGGTCATTGATGAAAATATTGAATAACAGAGGACCAAGTATGGATCCTTACTGGATTTCAACTGTTATTGGGAGGAAAGAAGAGAATTTAGCTTGTCATTTAAAAGCTTGTTCTCTGTTTTTAGATAGCTATAGATCCAGTGAAGGAATAAATCAATGAGACCACAATGAGGGAGTTTAAGTAGTAACTTGTGTGAGAGACCAGGAAAAATGCCTTAGATTGGTCAAAGAATAGTCAGGAACCTGTGCTAATACTGTTTCTGTTTTGCTTTACATAATTTGTGAAGCTTATGAGAGCAGTAGTGGTGCTGCGGAAAAGGCAGGAACCATGCTGTGTTGAAGAGAGAGAATTATTTGTGGAGAGGTGCTTTAAAAGGTGGGTGTGAATACAGCATTCAAGAATTCTGGATAAAGGAGAAAGGATGGTGATGGGTCCATAGTTTAAGATATTCCTTAGGTTTCCATGTTTGTGTAGGGGAAGTATAAAGGATTTTTTTCCAGAGTGTGGGGATGTAGCTTTTAGAGATAGTACACCTGAAGAAGCCTACTTGGTGAAAGTGCTTGTGTTTTGTGTTCTTTGGATATTACATTTTTATACCCTAGAGCCTTACCTCAGTGTCTTTTTTTCTGTTTCTACGAGGTTTACTTTCTGTCTGAGGTACCTGGTCGCAGTTGGAATTTTTATACTTCTTATCTTGTATTTAGTTTAGATTCTTACATGTATGTAATACATTGGGCTGTCTGTGATTTGTTATTAGACCAGTCCTTTCAAGCTTTATCTCTTTGCTTCATAACTGACTTGCTTCTCCTAGTTAACCATGGCACAGGGTAAGATTTAACCCTCTTGGTTCTAAGGGGAGCATGAGAGTTTAGGGTAATAGGAAATACAGTATTGTATTTAGAGACTGCTTCATGCATATGAAGAGTTTTAGTATATTCCTGTTGAAAGGTTTTAGAGTATGCGCAAAGCTTTTTACCTGAAATACATAGAGGTGTCTTACTTCCCTATACTGATGTTGCTTACAAATACTAGTTTGGTGTCTTTAGTGTCTTATGACGAAATCTGGGAGATGATTGCTCGAGGTGTTAAGGCTCACTGTTTGTGTTTTCATTATACTTGATGGCTGTTGTTGTTATTTGCATGAAGCCATACAGTTGCATGTAATATAAGGGATTGTTGCAGTTGACTGCTAGACAGTTGATGTTTAGGTCACCTAGAATAACAGCTTCAATATCAATGTGGGAAGATCCAAGCAAAGGATGTTTTCTGCAGTAGTGATGTTATTTCCAGGGGGCTATGTATATCTGTGATAACTATACTCTTATGGCTGTTAAGCTGTAGTTCAGCGATAAGTAATTCTGTATTGTTAAATTGTGTGTTATGTGTGCGTGTGTGTGTGTGGGGGGGGGGGGTGACTACCCCTACAGTCTTTTTATGTATTCTATCCATTCAGAGCATGTTATAACCAAGGGCTGGGATTTCTTCATTTTAGATGTTTTGCTATAGCCAGATTTCAGTGGTAATCTGGACACCGGGACAGTGGGTTGCTGTCAAATCATATACTTCTGCTATTTTGTTACATATACTCCTTTGGTTAATATGATAGAGGTGTAGTCAATTTTTTATTGGACTGTTGGTCAGGGATGGGGCAGTTTATAGTTGTTTGGGAGCTTGTAGCCAGACATTCATGTTTTGGACCTGGGTTGGGATGATCCTGTGATACCACATTGATGGTATTAAAAATAATTTGATATACTCTGTTACTGTGGTTTCTAAGTTGTTTTTGTCCATTGTGCTTTTTTCTAAGATTGAATTGGCTCCTAGTACGTTGATCACTTTTCTGGCTACTTTCAGAATTGACCCAATATACAAGAACAGTCAGAAGACTCTTATTTTGAATGCAGGATACTTTTAACTGGTTTAAACATCTGGGTCAATGATAGACTCAAAAAGTCAAAATAAGGTGTGTCATAGAGCAGTGTATTCCACCCCCAACTATATCTAAAGATACTGAATATCCAGTTAGGCAACAATTATACCCTTAAACTCTTTCTCATGTATGAAGGCATTTGAAATATACATCAGCTGGAGCAATCAATTGATTTAGTAATGCTTTTTCAAAGCTGCAATGAGATTCTGCTAAACAAGTATAGACCCCTAGTAAAATGGCACTACCGGTAAAACGTTTTCCTTTTCCAGATGGCAAATTTACTCCAGGAAATAACTTTTTAAATATTTTTGAACTTCGAAAGGTTAGTAAAGATGTTTTGTATAACATTCCCTCACTGCTGGAGGTGTGCATCTCATTTTGATGAGCAGAAGAATATCACAGTAACATGCACTAAGCTAACACCCTGTTGGGCAGAAATCTGATTGCTGGTTTGTGAACTGTGGGTTAAAAAAGCATTACTGACCACTTTCCTTGCTAGAAAAACAAGTGACTGCACTAGCTAGAATGTCCTAATAGTCATAAGGTATTATCAGATATATGTCATTCAGAAAAAAATTGATTGCAGCTAGACAACGGAATACTTCAATGTATCCTTCCAAAAATTGATTTCTCTTTTCTATATTTCATAAACTCAGATCTCAGCAGAATAAAATGTAGGATAGGTAACTATTAAAATATGCTGACTGGAGTACCCACACTGAAAGTTGATAGAGTAGAGTTTTATTAGCAATCTCATTATTGAAAAGAAAAGCAAATGCTTTGGTTTGTGAGACATTAGAATACTTTAATGTTAATTGATTGATTAATTAATTAATACATTTATTTATTTATTTAGTTATTTATTTATTAACTGGGCAAGACAGTTAGGTGTTGTGCTTCTAGACAGGTCCAGAGTGATTCAATGTAGCAGAAACTATTGGAAGTTTTTTTGTCAAGGGCATCAACTTGTCACTTTCTACTGCCTATCTATCTATCTATATATATATATATATATATATATATATATATATATATATATATATATATATATATATATATATATATATATATATATATATATATATATATATATATACATACACACATATATATATATATGGATTCCATACACTAGATCAAAGGTTCACTACTTCGAAATAGTGTATGGAATGCACACTGCAGCGAAAGTGCACTTAATCGAAATTGCACTTACGTGAAGTTCAGTACAACGAACGGGCATTGTACTGAACTTCCGTACAGTACTCACGGACCTTAGGGTTAGGGCATGGGTCATGGCTATCCCCTTACCATGACTCGTGCCCTAACCCTAAGATCCGTGATGACTGCAGCGCAGTGAAGGACATAGCAAAGTCCTCCACTATGGTGCGATAGTCACAAACCTTAGGGTTAGGGCATGGTTAGGGTAAGGGGATAGCTTTACTAACTATGCCCTTACCCTAACCCGTGCCCTAACCCAAAGGTCCGTGAGTATTGCACCATAGTGGATGACATAGCTTGTTTTTTGATGTCCTCCACTGTGCTCCGGTACTTTTGGTGAAGTGCACTTTCGCGGAAGTTCACTTTCTTTAAAGTGAACTTTCGCGTAAATGAGGCTTCCTGTTACAAGTTCAAAGTTGTGAACTTTCGTTCTTGTAACAGGAATCCATATATATATATATATATATATATATATATATATATATATATATATATATATATATATATATATATATATATATATATATATATATATATATATATATATATATATATATATATATATATATATATATATATATATATATATATATATATATATATATATATATATATATACATATATATATATATCTATATATATATATATATATAGGTCCACTTCTTAATGTTGAAATGCCACAATCTTGAGATTTATAAAATCGAGTCCACAATCTCAAGGTTGTGAAATCCTGAAAGTAAGAAGTGAACTAAAAAAAAAAGATAACATTTAAAACCATGTTTTTGCAGGAGGCAAGCCCCCTGCACCCCACCCACACCTCTTGCAACTTAAATATACTTACTCCTAGATCGCTACAGTGAAGAGAACAGTAATACAGATCAGTATAAAGTGTGGAACGGGAAAATTACTATTCTCTTCACTGTAGCTCCATCTTGGAGTTAGTATATTTAAGTTGCATGGGGTGTGGGGGGTGCAGGGGAGGGCTAGCCCCTCTGCCAAAACATGGTTTTACATGTTTTCTTTTCTTTTTTTTTTTTTTGATCACTACTGAGTTTTGAGATTTCACAATCTCAATATTCTGGCCTTGAGTTTATGAATCTCGAGATTGTAATATTTCAAAATTACATAGTGGACCCATATATATATATATATATATATATATATATATATATATACACATATGGAAACAGCACTTATTATTAATGCCCACTCCTTCAGGCATGTCTAAAGGTCAGTTCCGTGTGCTTTCTCCTATTAACCTGGTGAACTTGGGCATCCTAAGGCACTGTAGCAACTGCCTCATGTACTCTGACAACCCTCTCCTCTTACCTCCCAGCACTCAGACTTGTGAGAGATGCACTTATATATCCAAATTGGAATCCAAGACCAGGATAGCTGGTCAAGAGGAGAAGGTCAAGACTAGCACCACATCACATGGAACACATAGCCCTCCGGAACACACACCAGCACTGCCTTTACAAAAAAATGCAAACCACACACCCACCTTCATGGAGGCTCTCAATAAAATTCTACCCAGACAGCAGAGACCTCCAAGGCAGAAATGCACTTAACCACCACAAAACAATACTAATCACGAGGCACATAACTCTCCTAAACAGTGTGCCACTCAACCAAAGCCCCTAAGGCAAATCAGCATGGCCAACACACTAGTCATAGGTGACTTGATAGTGAGGCACACTGATGTCCCCCTCACTAGGTTGAATAAGGAAAAAGTAACAGTCGCTGCGTGTCAGGTGCCATGATCCACCACATAATGCACGCACTCAGGTCCCTCAACAACAGGTGCAAATATGACTCTGTCATTCTACATGTGGGTGTGAATGACCTGAGACGTACCTCCCTGGACTACATGAAAACTGACACGGAGGAGCTCTCGGATTATGTAGCCCAGGCGGGTATGACCCTAGCCCTGAGCAGCATCCTACCATCACCCAGAATGATACCACAGTATAAACAGAAAATTATTGATTTCAACAATTGGCTAAGTTTCTGGTGTCATTCTAAGTGGATCCAGTATCTGTCTGCCTGGGATGACATGACTGACAGACCTCAATGCTTTGCCAGAGATGACCTGCATCTGTCACCCCTGGGCTTCCAAATACTAGCCGAGGCTCTTGCCACTCCTATAGTGGCTTTTTTAGGCAGTGTTCCAAAGATCAAATTACCACCATACCAGCTACAAACAAATGCAATCTGAGGGTCATGCTGCTCAATTCTAGAAGTCTAAATCTCAAAATGTACTCACTCGAAGCACTCCTTAAAATGGAGAACATCGACATTTGTGCTGTAACAGAGACCTGGTTAAAGGCAGCAGAAAGCACCCCTGCACTACCAGGCTATAACTCATTTCACACCTTTCGGCCCCAGAACTTGGACCATAGCTCCAAAGGCGGTGGTGTTTCCATATTTATAAAGGATGCGCACACCTCCAGACTGGTAGCCCAACATAATGCATCAGAGATACTTTAGGTGCAGCTAACATTGGGTAAGACAGCGATTCAGGTCGTAGCCTGCTGTAGGTCCCCAACCATGTCCCAAGACTCACACTCCACATTCCTAAGCACCTGGAAAATATTAGGGTCCAGCCTAACACTCTCATACTGGGCGACTTCAACTACCCCTCCATTAACTTGGAAAACTACTCATCTTACAATACACTTACCCGTTTCCTGGAATTCATTAATTTCAATGCTCTGGACCAGCTCGTTCATACCCCCACTAAAGGTAGCAACATCCTTGTCCTGGTAATTACTAACATGGGCGACCATTGCCCTACACCAATAGTCAACTCCTCCCTGGTTAGATCTGACCACAAACTAATCACCTTGGAAATCCACACTCCTCCCTCCCCCCACAAAGGTAACCATGAAAAACATCTCCAAAGCTAACTTTGGGCTACTAAAAACAGAGGTGGCTAACTTCATGGCACCCATGCAAATGTATAATAGTTGTATGACTGCCAAATTATATACCAATGCACTGTACGAACATGTACACAAATGCATGGATCTCGCCATACCCAAGAGAACCAAGACTCTCTCCTCCAAAAAAAGGAAGAAAATCTGGTGGTCCCCTACTATAAACAAACTCTACAACAAAAGGAGGAAACTGATGCAGAATAAGGTGAAGTCCCAAGACTGGGAAAACTTCCTTATCAGCCTCAACAAAATGTTGAGATCTCTCATCAAATCCTCTAAAGCTAGCTATGAAAATAGAATTGCAGCAGATAGTAAAGACAACCACAAGGCCTTCTATAGTTATGTAAAGAATCTCCATGGCAATACCCAGTTTTGCTCTGAGCTACTGCACAATGGTACCTCCTATACCGAGCCAACAGATATTGCTAATATACTGGCCAAAAAATTCACTGCCAACTTTACCCCTCTCTCCGCCCAAAAGGACCAATCACAATACCAGTAGATTGCCAGACACCCAGTATTACTGCTGCACAGGTTAAAAACAGCACTGTTCAAAACTAAGAATACAGCTTCTATGGCATCTGACAATATCCCTGGCTTTGTTCTACATGAACTACAGAGTGAACCGGCACCTCACCTGTGTGCCCTGTTCAACCACAGCCTCACCTCAGGCTTTGTCCCTACTGAATGGCACACTGCTACAGTCATCCCTCTCCACAAATGAGGAGTGGCTACAGACCCTGGGAACTATTGCCCCATTAGTCTGACGAGTCTGATATGCAAAGCTATGGAACGCATCATCATGGACATAATAAACAAGGATATAGGGAATCTTCAAACTCTGGATCCCACACAGTTTAGTTTTGTGAAGGGTAGGTCATGCCTGCTCAACTTGGTTGACTTCTTTGTGTCAGTCACCAGAGTTGTGGATGAAGGCAAGGTGGTTCATACAGCCTATCTTGATCTGGCCAATGCCTTTGATAGCATTCCCCACTCAGGAATCATAGAAAAACTCACTAAGCTAGGCATCAACCCCTATATTGCTAGGTAGGTTGCAAACTGGCTCACAGATAGAACCCACAGTGTGAAAGCATCTGACTCCAAGTCAGACTGATGAACAGTCATGAGTGGAGTCCCACAGCATTCGGTCCTGGGTCCTCTCATGTTTGGTACTTCTCTGAAGTCCAGGCCAACACAAAGGGACTCTGGTTGACAAAGTTCACAGATGATTGCAAGTTGGGTGCTATTATTAACTCCCCAAGTGATGTTGACATCTTACAGAAAGGCCTCACAAAGACCAATGACTGGTGTCAGAACCATGGCCTTAAGCTCATTGCCAAAAAATGTGTTGATGTCCCCTTTGGGAAAAACCCAGTTCCCATGAGTTACCACATCGATGATAGTCCACTGAACACAGAAGGCGTTATAAGAGATCTGGGAAGACAGGTTGACAGCAAATTCTCTTTTGACCACCACATTGCCACTGTGGTCAGAAAGTCCTTCTATGTGGCACATCTCATTACTAAGGGTTTTGCATCCAGGAAGAAAGAGGTCATTGTCTCCCTCTGCTCTTCCCTCATTAGGCCAATCATTGAGTACAATGCCCCATTTGGCATGTACCTCACTAAACACCTGCAACAACTGGAGAGGCTGCAAAAGTACCTCACAAAGAGGATCCCAGGCCTTAAACATTTGTCCTATATGGACAGACTCAAAAAACTCCAACTATTCTCTGTCTCATATCCCCTAATTAGAGGCAATCTCTGCCTGACTTACAAAGCCATGTCTGACCCAGACCTGTTAGAAATTCTACATCTAAAGAAATCCCAATCCAGCCACACCATACACTCCAGAGACCTCAACCTCATTACCACAATCAACAAAACATGCTGGAGGGACAGGTTCATAACCCAGAGACTGCCCATGCTATGGAATAGACTTCCCATACATGTCAAGCAGAGCACCTCACTGGCCCTCTTCAAGAGAAACTTGATGAATGGATTGGAAATAGAAAATTCACCTCAGGGATCACTCCAGTGGCTTTACTAGACAGAGGCACTGGAAACTAAGGTTGGGTGGTAATCCTATGAGCTAGGCTTGTAAAGGCTCCAGGGCGATTAGCCTAGTACACACCTATGAACCTATGAACCTATGTGGATGCAACAGATAAAGTTTATTTTCCCTGCCCTGGTTCCACAAATACGCATATAGACACACACAGACACACACACACACACACACACACACACACACACACACACACACACACACACACACACACACACACACACACACACACCTTTCCTTTTTATTATTCCCTCCCACACACAGAACCAGCCCATTGCCTCTTCTACCCAGTTGGCCTATTCATTCCACACTAGTGGGAATCAGGAATCCTGGACTGAGGAAAAAGTCCTATGGCCCATTCATTCTGGTTTGGGAATCCCAAGTCAACTCATCCATTCTGTAGATAGAGTCATATGATATGGAGTAGGCCAGGCCAGCTTACTGGTTCTGTGGGGGTGACACACCATCGCCCTGATGGGCAACCTCCTTCCCCACAGTGGGTCTTTCAAGTGTCTCTGTATGCTACCCCCTGAGAGGAATCATTCCACCACATGCTTAATTCCCCCTTGCTTACTGTGTAAGTTTCACGTGGCATCACCAGGCTCAAGTTCCATGTGGTTCTACAGGGTTCCCTTGGGTGACCATCTAGTATATCCACTAGGTGTCATCCGCTTGGCGACTCATTCACCTATATTTCTCCAGGATGGACAATCTATCAATTGCCACTCACTCCCATCATCCCCTGTCAGTGCTTACAGCCACTCAAGCCATTATTTGAACTCAGGTTACCTGCAATATATTTAGGGCTTTATCCTTGTGTACCACTGAGCTGTCTAACTGCACATTTCCTGTCATCCCCTTAGTTCCAGTCACTGCGTTTTGTAATAAATGCATTGGATTATTTTCATTGCTTTGATTATAGAAAGAAATGAATATATTTTGTATTTCAATTGCTTCCTGAATTATGCTATATGGAATACTGGTTTATATGATGCAAATATGCAAAACTGTTATACCAGTCAAATGTCTCCCTGTAGTCTACAGCTAAAAGTAGCAAGAGAACTGCAGATAGCTGTTTTGGCATGTGCATATCTCATTTTTGGAACATTTTGTTACTTACTCAGTATTTAAAAGTTTGAAAAATTGTTTCCACAATAAATGGAATTCTAAGCTGAGGTTTAGCGTGTGTGTGTGTGTGTGTGTGTGTGTGTGTGTGTGTGTGTGTGTGTGTGTGTGTGTGTGTGTGTGTATATATATATATATGATTTATATCATTCTCTACTATCTAATCTGTTGCACTGTAACTTCCTAGCTTTAAGAGCTGTGTTTAATAACCTGCATTTTCATCTCTCACCACATTATTATATCTGTCTTCACCTGTTATTGTACATTTGTTTTTAGACATACTTGTCTTGCGTGCCCCTTTTCAGGGTGTAACACAGAAGTGACTTGGTCAGATTCAGACAGAAACAAGTGGAGAGTGAGGGAATCAAACTTAGGACTGCAGATGAAGCCTGCAAGCAAGTTTCAGCCTTAGCCATCTGTTCTCTTCTAGTTCCTTACCTTGGTTTCTTTTTTACTGCTCCTCCATCTACCTCAGATTTGTATATCTCCAACAACTACTATTCCCTTTGCTACCTTTGCCTGTATACCTCTCCTCCTGCTTTTTCCTAATTTTGTAGGCAATTCTGAATATCTGCTGCACCATCTCCCATTTGCTTTCTTCTCCCTCCCCTTCATGTTCCCTATAACAATACCTACTGTTATTTTCACTCCGCCTGTGTTAGGTTTCCTGTTAATGTGGCTATATAATTTTGTTGCTGCATTTAATGTACATAAACTTTATACTATAATCCTGTCTTTACACTGCAGTATTAAATATGTTACATGTTGTTTCTTTAACTGATTATCTATCACTATTGACTTAGGAATATGTGTTTAGTAAAGGTTTTGTGTTCACTTATTTTATCAAAGCCAGCTAACAATAGCATTTACAGCATGTTGTTGTTTACCCTAGGTAATATTTAAACTAGATACAACATATCTGTAATCAGTTGTATTTAATCTTTATCTACATATCTTATCTTCATCTTGCTATAACCTCTTCAGCCAGACAGTCAATGAAAACGGACTTGGCCCACTCAGACACCAAACAGCAAAACCTAAATAAAATAAAAAGTCAAGTGGAAGTATATTTGCCATTCCTCAGGCCTGTATGATCAGCATCTTGATATCGCACTTTATGGTTGCCCTCTGGTCAAGTTTACCTTCATTTTCTTAATGGGAAAATGTATATGTGAACAAAATTTATGGCAGTGTCCAGTTCTGGTAGCCCAGGCAGTTGTGCCCAAACACTACAGTATCGTGGCTTTGAAAAATAAGCCAGAGTAATGGCAGATTCAGCTGAAGAAATGGCAGTAAGTGACCACTTACCTGGAGTGGGTGTGAATATGCTCACAGTCAGACTGTATTTCATTGGAGGCCAGGGAAAGGTCTGCTACTTTAGGTCATACTTATAAGTATCAGACATGGTAGTCAGATGTCCAGGAAGCCGGCATGCAAATATGTCAGACTTCTGTCTAATGTCACTGCAGGTCCTGCAGTGCTCAGAAAAGCTAGTGTAGGTACACCCTGCAGCTTGTAAAGTTACATCTAGTACTCTCAGTATGGCTACTTTCCATGAGTCACTGGGGGTCTGCCTAACCGTAGCAGTGGCAGTACATAATTAGAAGGAATTGGTGCATTTTGATGACTCAACCTGAGCTTAGCAAACTATTAGGACATACGCCAAGGTTTGCATATCGGAATATGTATAACCTAAAGAAAAGGTTGTGTTATAAGGACTTTGAAATGAATTCACTACAAATGGCAACATGTCATGCTTGTAGTTGTTGCACTGATATTTGTATAAAAAAAAATTTTGAACAACCTACGAATAATATTAGATATGAAATGAAATGCCAGGCAACCTGTAGAACTGCAATGGTTGTTTACTTGCACCTGCACACAATGTACAAGTTTTTATGTAGGTAAGTGTTCAAGGACATTAAAAGAATGAATTATTGTGCATAAATCAGATATGAGAAGAAACATTCCCTCTAATGCTTTAGTACAACATAGGATGGATAAAGGTATAACACAGAACTGTAAATTTAAGGTTTTAGAGGTGATAAATAGAAGTTTAAGGTTGGGAGATATAATCAATAAACTAGACATCTCTGAATATAAATGGATAATAAGGCTGCATGCGGATAAAAAAACGGGTTTAAACAACATGATTACTGTTAAACCAATGTTAGAATTTAAACAGAAACAATATCATTGACTGTCAGGATATATACTTAGATATGTATAACATTTTATAATGCTAGTTTTGCACATTTATATGAAATGTATTTGTTTGCAATATATAAATATTTTAATGGACGTATTTGATTTTAAATATTAATTAACTTGGTTCTAATTATGTTTTCATAGGATGGCAGTACAGGTTAATCAGACATCAGATCTGTATTTAGAAGCTGAAAAAAGCTGTCACTGAAAAATCAGAAAATATTAATTGATAAAAAAACTTGTAGGCAATTTTCTCTTTCACTAGCCTTCTTCAAAGTATTAGAAATATTCTAGGTGATCTGCTGCTGGATCATTGATAAATAACCTAAAAGTGTAAACATTTTATGATAGTGTCCTATCCATTTTCACAGTCTTTCAGCACATATTCAGCTCAACTTGCCATATCTTCAGTTATGGCTATAGCACAAATCACTATGGTTCACTTTATTCAGTTTAGAAAGGCAGATCCACAAACAAGGGCAGTGAATGTAATATGTCTGTAATGAATGTACAGAAATATCATACAAGATAGACATGATTTAAAAATGAAGAACATGAGGCAAGACAATCCAGTTTATTACACTGGAAACACTCCAGTACTTGTAGGTGTGTCTACTCTGAAAGCCATCATGGAACTGAGTTTTTTATAACACCTAGAATCTTTACATGTAACCAGAACGTTTGATTAGCAGAGGCACTTCTAGCCCAAATGGGGAAAATGCATACAAGTCAGTTTATGCCTAAATCATTAGCCTTTTACTTCAAGATTCATCTTTGACCTATGGTCTTCCTGTACATTTTTGACCTATAGTCTTCCTGTAGTCAGACTCAGAACCCATCATGATTCATGCCCAGTGACACTATCTCTGGCTGCTGCATAATTTTCACCAGTGTCATGTCTTAGTTAATACTAGATGATTTTGTGTTTCCCATTTTATCTGGTGTGGCTATAAGCTAAACAAATAGCTATACCTGTGCCATTTTTCATCTTTCATCAATAAAGTCTGCTTCCTGTATAAAAAGAAAAAAATGTTCTTTGATCCTGCTTTTTGCATCAGGCTATCCTTTTTTCATATCATTCTTCTCCATTTAGTTTATATTTTTATCTGTTTTGTCCCTACACATGACTATGCAAAGTATCTTGTATGATGAAATTTGTGTTTAAATAGCAGAATATAATATAGCTAAAGAGTAGGAAGAATTAATGCCCTATTGATGTCTGCACACTGTTTGACTGTTGTTTCTAGTGAATCCTTTTGAACTTGATAATTCTTATATCTTTGGTAACATTTCATTTAAAAGTTCTGTTAGTGCTCTGGTTTGTAACAACCATAATGCCACCTTTGTGTGCAGTTTCTCGCAAATCAATTGCTTTAAAATGGACATTTACAAATCCTCAATGTCAATGGAATTCCAAAACAAGAAAATATTTTATCAATGTTTGGAACTGCTGTATATTTGGTGTGGAAAGCAGTGATAACACCACACTTAATCTTAAAGGAAAATGCCACATTAGAACTAAAAATATATATTTTTTTACTCTATCTCTGTTTTCTGAGCTATTCTAACATCTCAAAATCACTCTAACTACTTCTTATAGAATTTTTATAAGTTTTCTGCAAAATGACAGAAGCCTTTCTTCACTTTCATGAGAGTTCTGTTGTTGATTGGCTGCTGGCTGGAAAAGGTTGGCTGGTCTAGTGCTTGGAGTAAGCACTCATTGGATATTTTGAGCTTTTTTTACATTGTTTCAGGTTGTACCTTCTGGTATTTAAGCCTTAACTTTGAGAGGATTTCTGTCTATAAGCACTGAGCTGAGTGGAGGAGGGGCACTGACCACAACTCTGATCTGTGATATATAACAATAAGTATCCTGTTTTTTTTTTTGCTTATTTTTTACTAGTTATTGCCTATTTTAGCCATTATAGCACTTTTTATTGTCTGTTGCATACTTTTTACTGTATTTTATTACTATAAACTAATCTGTACGGTTGTACTAAAATTGTCTACCTTATAGGGCTTGATAAATAAGGTTTTTACTGTCACACTGTTTGTAAAGCTTTTTTAGCTAGTTTCACTGTGTGAAAGGTATTAACTGGAAATATTCTCCATTTGTTAAGCATCTGTTTTTTGTTATGATTTCCTGCCAAGGAGTGTATCATATAACTTATTTGTTTGCAGTTAAAAGCATTCTCTAGAGTCTCCTTGCTCCTTTATCTGTTTAAAATGTAATTTAGTGGCTCACTGCTGTTTTTCTGCTGTGATAAACATTTCTGTAGTGTTTTCTGCCTAAAATAGTGTAGCCAGTAGCTGAAGTATAGTTTCGAACCCTCTCTCCCTATTGATGTCTTGTTCTTATACTTGGTGGCTTTGCAGTTGCCCGCCCCTACTGTAAATTTGATCTGGGACACTCCTCCCATTCTAGTGTCAGTAGCTCATTCTAACTCATACAGAGACAACATTTGAGAAGGCCAACCCACTTAGTTCCTTAACCTTGAATTATCTTCTGTTCCTCCTTTCTTCCTTTCCACTTTATTAAAAAAAACTTTGCTAGAATCTACCATTGCTAGAATCTCCCCATGTTCTGAATGAGTGTGCTTCTCAAACAATCTGGAAATATAGAGCTGATAAGTATATTTTTGGCACTTTTGAACTGTTCAGAGTTCTGCACTGTCTTAATTTTTGCTTGACTGAATTAATTATATATTTGCTGGCATCGTTTTCTGGTACTCTAAGTGCCTCCATTTTGATTTTTTCCTAATCTACTGCTTTCTGCACTTGATTTTAGTATTTTTTTATTTTATTTGTATTTATTTAAACTGAATTTGCTTTAATATTGCTAGACACCCAAGTGGGCTAGCTTGCACTACCTTTAAATTGTTTTTGCTGTTGTTTTAGCTGCTTTTCTATTAAAAAAAAGTTATAAGCTTGTCTCCCACCTTTCCTGTAACTAGTCTAGTCCAGATACAGATTTGCTGTATCCAGGACTGTTTGTTCTGAGCTCCCCAAGCCTTTCTGTGTTGGAGGGAAGCCTTCTTGCTTATCACCAGGAGTGGTAAGCACTAGGTAGCCTATCTACCACAATACGAGTGGTTTCTGGCCCAGAAATTATACTTTATTTGATGTTTGGGCAGTTTTTCCATCCTTTTCAACTTTCTGGTTTAAAAGCCCGCATTGTACTTGTTTCTCACCTTTCCTGCAACTAGTCTAGCCCAGATACAGATTTGCTGTATCCAGAACTGTTTGTAAGCCTTTAAGCCCCCAAGCCTTTCTGTGTTGGAAGGAAGCCTTCTAGCTTATAAGTGGGAGTAAAACGCACTAAGTAGCCTATCTACCATAAGAAGAGTGGTTTCTGGCCCAGAAATTGTAGTTTATTGGCTGTTTTGGCAGTTTTTCCATCCTTTTCAACTTTTTGGTTTAAAAGCCTGCATTTGCACTTGTTTCTCACCTTTCCTGTAGCTAGTCTAGAGGAGAAGGTCAACACGTACACCACACCACATGGAACCCATAGCCCTCCAGAACACCCACTATCACAGCTCTCACATAAAAACACAAGCCACACACCCACCTTTGTGGAGGATCTCAATAGAAATTTAGCCAAACAGCAGAGACCTCCAAGATAGAAACGCACCCAACTACCACAACAAAGCACAAACCACAGGACACATAGCTTACCTCTGCAGTGTGCCCCTCAACCCAAGCCCCTAAGGCTAAACACCTTGCACAATACACTAATCATAGATGACTCAATAGTGAGGCACACAGATGTCCCACTCACTAGGTTGAATAAGGAAAAGGAAACAGTCAGATGTCTATCAGGTGCCAGAATCTGCCACATACACACATTCAGGTCACTCCACAACAAGTACAAGTATGACTCTGTCTTTGTACATCTGGGTGTGAATGACCTGAGATGCACCTCCCTGGACTACATGAAAAGAGACATGGTGGAGCTCTGGGATTATGTGGCCTAGGCAGGTATGACATTAGCCCTGAGCAGTATCCTACCATCACCCAGAATTATGCTACAGTACAAACAAAAAATGATTGACTTCAAGAATTGACTAAGTTTCTGGTGTCATTCTAATGGGATCCAGTATCTGTCTGCTTGGGATGACATGATTGACAGACCTTGATGCTTTGCCAGAGATGGCCTGCATCTGTCAACCCTGGGTTTCTGGGTACTGGCTAAGGCTCTTGCTACCACTATAGTTCCTTTTTAGGTGGTATTCCAAAGACCAAATTACCACCATAACAGCTAAAAATAAATGCAATCTCAGGGTCATGCTGCACTGTGCTAGAAGTCTAAATCTCAAGATGCACTTGCTCGAAGCACTCCTCAAAATGGAGAACATCGACATTTGTGCTGTAAGGGAGACCTGGTTTAAAGAATCAGAAAGCACCCCTGTGCTACCAGGCTATAACTCATTCCACACCTTTTGGCCCTAAAACATGGACCGAAGCACCAAAGGTGGTGATGTCTCCTTATTCATAAAGGGTACGCGCACCTCCAGTCTAGTAGCCTGGCATAATGCATCTGAGATACTTCAGTTACAACTAACATTGGGTAAGACGGTGATCCAGGTCATAGCCTGCTATAGGTCCCCAACCATGTCCCTAGACTCTCACTCCACGTTCCTAAGCACCCTGGAATCTATCAAGGTCCAACCCAACACTCATACTAGGAGACTTCAACTACCCCTCCATCAACTGGGAAAACTATTCAAGCACCAATACACCAGCCCAACGCTTTCTGGAATTCATCAATTCCAGTGCCCTGGACCAGCTCATTCTGACCCCCACTAGAGGAAGTAACATCCTTGACCTGGTTATTACTAACATGGGTGACCTTTGCTTTACACCAATAGTCAGTCCCTCCCTGGCCAGATCCAACCATGAACTAATCACCATGGAAATCCACATCTCACCCACATCCCCCGCAAAGGTAACCACCTTGAAAAATTCTCCAAAGCTGACTTTGGACTCCTAAAAACAGAGGTGACTAACTTCACAACACCCATGCCAATAGAAAATAGCTGCATGACTGCCGAATCATACATCATTGCACTGTATAAATGTGTACATAAATGCATGGAACTAGCCATGCCCAACAGAACCAAGATGCTCTCCTCCAAAAAAAGTAGGCCAATCTGGTGGTCCCTTGCCATTAATAAACTCTACAACAGAAGGAAGAAACTGTTGCAGAAAAAGGTGAAGTCCCAAGACTAGAAAAGCTCCCTTATTAGCCTCAACAAAAAGTTGAGATCCCTCATCAAATCCTCTAAATACAGCTATAAAGGCAGAATTGCATCAGACATTAATAACAATCACAAGGCCTTCTATAGTTATATCAAGAACCTCCATGGCAATACCCAGATTTGCTCTGAGTTACTGCACTATGGTACCTCCTATACTGAGCCAACAAATATTGCCAACATACTGGCCGACAGATTCAGTGCCAACTTTACCCCTCTCTCCCCCCCTAAAGGACCAATCACAATACAGGAAGAATGCCAGGCACCCAGCATTACTGCAGCACAGGTTAAAGCTGCATTTTCCAAGGCCAAGAATACAGCTTCCATGGGACCCAATAATATTCCTGGCTGTGTTCTACGAACTACAAAGTGAACTGGCACCACATCTATGTGCCCTGTTTAGTCATAGCAGCCTCACCTCAGGCTTTGTCCCTATCAAATGGTGCACAGCTACAATCATCCCTCTCCATAAAGGGGGAGCGACTACAGATCCTGGCAATTATCTCCCCATTAGGCTGACGAGTCTGATATGTAAAGCTATGGAGTGCATCATCATGGACCTGATTAACAAAAATATAGGAAATCTCCAAACTCTAGACCCTATGCAATTTGGCTTTGTGAAAGGGAGATCATCCTTGCTCAACCTGGTTGACTTCTTTGAGTCAGTCACCAGGGCTGTGGATGAAGGTAAGGCACTGCATACAGCCTACCTCAATCTGGTCAATGCCTTTGATACAATTCCTCATTCAGGAATTATTGATAAACTCACCAAACTAGGCATCAACCCCTATATCACTAGGTGGGTTGCAATTTGGCTTACAGATAGAAAACACAGTGTTAGCAGACTCCAATTCAGACTGCTGAGCAGTCACAAGTGGAGTCCCACAGGGATCGGTCCTGGGTCCTCTCTTGTTTGGCATCTACTTCTCAGAAGTCAAAGCCAACACAAAGGGACACTGGCTGACCAAGTTTGCAGATGACTGCAAGCTAGGAGCCACTATTAACTCCCCAAGTGATGCAGACATCCTACAGAATGGCTTCACTGAGACCAATGACTGGTGTTGAAACCATGGCCTTAAGCTTAACACCAAAAATGCATCATCATCCCCTTTGGTAAAAACTGAGTTCCCACTAATTATCACATCAATGAGAGCCCACTGAACACTGTAGGTATTATAAGAGATCTTGGGATACAGGTTAACAGCAACCTCTCCTTCAACGACCACATTGTCACTATGGTCAGAAAGTCCTTCTATGTGCCACATCTCATTACTTAGGGTTTTGCATCCAGGAAGAAAGAAGTCATTGTCTTTCTCTACTCTTCCCTCATTAGACCAATCATTGAATATAATGCCCCATTTGGCATGTACCTCACTAGACACCTGCAACAGCTGGAGAGGCCACAGAAGTACCTCACAAAGAGGAGTCTAGGCATTAAACACATGTCCTACATGGACAAACTCAAAAGACTCCAGCTATTCTCTGTCTCATATCGCCTACTTAGAGATGATCTCTGCTTGACTTACAAAGCCATGCCTGACCCAGCTCTGTTAGAAATGCTACATCTAAAGAAATCCCAATCCCATCGCACCACACACTCCAGAGACCTCAAACCACAATCAACAGAACATGCTGGAGGGACAGGTTCTTCACCCAGAGACTGCCCATGCTCTGGAATAGACTTCCCATTCATATCAAGCAGAGCACCTCACTGTCCCTCTTCAAGAGAAATCTTGATGAGTGGATGGGAAATAGAAAGTTCACCCCAGGGATCACTCCAGTGACTCTACTTGATAGAGGCAATGGGAACTAACGTCGGGCGGCATGATGTCAGGGCACTTCTATGGACTAGGCTTGTAAAGGCTCCAGGGCCATTAGCCTAGTACACACCTATAAACCTATGCCTGTCAATGGGGCTTGACATATTAATGTGATCTTATTTTTCTTCATACCTTTCTCTTCTCCATTTTCCATTATAAAGTCTGTTTATTATGAGTCATGATAGCTATAAAGAAGTAGTGGTGTATTCCCATGCCACTGACATAAAATGGGATTAGTAAAAGTCACTGTCATCTTACATACTGTCTATAATAGGACTGCTTCTTTTATTTCTTGAATGGCTCTCATTTGTGTGTATCTCAAGGTTTGTTTTACAGTATACTAAGATAATATACAGCTGCAAACAAAACAGTTACTAAATTTCAGGCCTTTGTTCAAAGTATATTTTAGTAGTTCAAGAAGAATTGACAGCCCTCCACCTTACACTTTGATACTTTACAAGATTTACAAGCAAAAATATTTTCTGACTTTTCTCTAAATGTCACAGACGTCTTTGATACTACATTCACGTCACCTCAAAAAGTAAAGTAGTATAAGCAACAAACATTTAAAGTTTAAAGCTTAGCATTTCAATACTGTGATGCTGCTTATGTAAATTTGTCAAAAGAGGTGACAACTGCCTTTGAACCACTTCTTCTTTCGGCTTTTTCCCGGTTAGAGGTTGCCACAGTGGATCATCTGTCCGCTCATGATTGGCAGTGGAGTTTTATGGTGTTGAGTTGCCAGCCTGGCACCCAACCTTCCACAGAAGGTACACACACATGCACTCACACCTACAGCCAATTTAGAGTGTTCAATCCACCTACAGCATGTCTTTGGGAGGAAACCGGAGCACCCGGAGAAAACCCACGCAACCACAGGGAGGACATGCAGACTCTGCACAGAAGGCACCCCAGCCAAGGATCGAACCAGGGAACCTCTTGTTGTGAGACGACAACGTTAACCACTGCACCACCGTGTTTTAATTGCTCTGTTTTGCTCTAAAAGGCATGGCCACATTAGAATCAACTATGAATCAGTTTAAGCTCTCTTCCTTTCTGCAATAAAGACAGTGGAAATCAGTTTCACACCTCTCTGTCTTATTTGTAAAAGCCTGAACTCCTGACTACAGATTTATCTTTGTCTGTGGTATGTCACGTAAGTGTTAACAAATTCCACTGCAACTCATGTGAGAAGTTACACTTTAAAAAAAGTGGGTGGTCTTTCCCTTCCTTTGATACCAAAGTGAGGAAATGAAAGTTTTGTAAAGTGCAAGCAGGTTTCAGATACCTACACAGTACTGGAATCATATTGTAAGGAGAAAAGCACTGAAAGAATTGAGTTAAACTGCAGGAGAAGCTGGAGTTTTACTTTAAGTACTTCTCAATAACAACTAATAAGTACTCTTTGCCATATGTTGGCCCATGAAAATCAATACACAGAGTAGTCCTTGGTTCTCCTGGGTATTCTGAAATCTGTTTGGGTAGTTCTAATTTGCTATCTATTAGTCTACTATGGCAAATCATCTATATTTGTTTCAGACTCATTCACAGTCATTCCATTTTACACCTCATAGTCTTCTGTCTATGTACAATAAACAACTGTCTTCTTCACTGTCAAGTTTTATTTCCTGGGTTATAGCAAAACATATGGATTCTTTTCCCTTTAGTACTTGGGAAATTGTTTTTATTTTTCTCACTTTTACTTAAACCTCTTCTTTCTGGCAACTATTAATTAGAAGTATATATTTTTAATTGCACAGGTAAGCTCTACAGCTGGCTTTTGGAAATCTAGACTTTGGCCTTAGCTTGCTGTTTGTTGAATTTGTTAATATATTCACCAGTCACCCTGTGGTTAATATAATTTTTACTTTACTGTTTAATATGCGCACTGCTGATTCTGACCTGCCTGTATTGTTAGTTCTACTTAAGCACCGCAGTCCTGCTCTCCCTGTCACTAAATTCATTATGTACCTATTTATAATTGTTTTGGTCATACTCGTTACAGATTCTCTGCTACTCTGTCTTACTGTCTCTCTGTGTCTCTGAAATGTGTTCTCCTTTTGTAACCATCACTATAGAGCTCACGCATAAAAACAATGACTATGTTGCAGAAAATCTAGGTTCCAGTAATGGTACAGGATCTGAAGCAATTGGCCAGAGATAGCAGGAGTGAGTGTCTATTACCAGTTCTACTATCCTAGAAGCAGAATGCAGCCCAGTTAGCTGCACACTGACACTGAGGAAGCTAGATGTTGCAGCAAAACATCATAAAGGGCTAAGAACAATCACCAACCAAGTAACATTTTTTGTGCCATAGCGATGGTTTGAACATGCTTTGAAGCATGTATGGTCAGTGGGCAGCACAGCGAGATTCCACCTTGCCTAGCCTACTACATAGAAATGGGAGTCATGGTAGAAAATATCCCAGGTTGACAGATGATGATGCTACCCCTAGAGCCAATATGTCTATCTCCCCCATTTAGGACTCTTAGATACCATTCTACTCTAACTCATCTGCCCATCCAGGAGCAGCCCTAGTCAGTAGGGTAAGCTCCAAATGGTCAGGTGACTGACAATCCAGGCTGGCAGAGAAAAATATTCAATAAAATGTTGTCTCTGCATTGTTGCATATCACTTACATTTCTGCTTCTGCATGCTGTAATGAAATGATTTTATTTCTTGCATCATTCACAAACTTTTTCTAAGGCTGTGCATTCTCCTTCAGAAGTTACTGTCTGCTACAATATCTACACTGCTTTTTTGTACCTTTCACTTTCTTTAATATGACATTTATATGTTCTCTTTGGTCCTCTTCCTCATTTTGCTTTTTCTTCATTAAGTAATTCTCTCTTTGCTTCTGTTTTTTTATCCTCTTTCAATAAACATCCTTCAGCTGGCAGCTGTACTGACATTGCTTTAGACCTCCATGGATGATCAACTCACTGAGCACGCCTCAAAGAAGTTAACTCCCCAGTCACTGTTTTCCATAGGAAATCACTGTCAGTGTGGTTTCTAAGGGTGCCCGTGTGGTGATTCCTTTTTTTTGTGACATTTCTTTCTGCTTCCTATTTCTGTGACTGTGGAAATGCTATAAGTTGGTTTGGGGGGGGGGGGTGCAGTAGGCTAGCTTCCTGTTAATTTATTGACAGCAGCACTGATGCATGCAAAACATTACTGTCACCAATAATGGAGTTTTCATCTTTCTCCACTGTTGTGCAACTTTGCAGTTTGTATGCATAATTTCAGGATAGGATGCAGTGCCCCCTCCCCCACTTGGGATTGCAGGTGAGCATGCCATCCTGCTAAAACCAAATTCCCCAAGATCTGGTGAAATGAAAGTAATTTTCAGCAAACATTTTCTACATTTGCCAAAATTCCTTTTGGTTACTCTACATGATTTCTGGCAGGCTTGCCCTGTACATGTGGAATACAGGGGGACAAATACTTAACATTTAATTTTATATAGGTTTGATTTATTGATCAGTTGCAATTACTGAACTGTTTCCTCAAACTCGGTGACTCATACTGGAAGTCTGTCAATCTTCTTGTGTGTATTTCTGAAGCAACAAGAAATTTTGCAAAGAGTCATTATCTGACTCTCTTTTAAAACTTCTTTCTTTGCATTGTCATTGCCTTATATGTCAATTTCTGGTTACTGGTCTTAGCCTAGCATAATAATACCCTTCTTAATGACTACCTTTTTGTAAAAGATTGTCAAAGGCCACTTAGCCCTGAATTTGTTTTTCTTGACTGTTCTTGACTAATCTACTGCATCTCTCGTTATACTACTTTATAAAGAAAGAAATGTACTATGATGTACAAACGCAGTAATTGTGAAATAAAATTTTAATAAGCGCTTTCATCCTGGAATACCAGGACTTCTTCAGATAATCACACTCAATTAAAACAACCCTTTAAATATATAAAAACGTAGTCATATAATAAAAACATCCAATAAGAAACCACATTGTACAAACCAAAACCTAATAAACTAATTAAAGTAATTGAAACACCATGTTTTAAAGAATCAGCATAATAAAATGTTGTATTCTAAAATGTAATTGTGTTTATATCTATAATTCAAAAATACAATAACTGAATGGTTGATTTATATCTAAATAAGTACAAAGTTCATATCACCTAAAACAAAACCTAATTTATATATCCATGGATTTTAATGACATAATCCCTTAAGTGATATTGTGTTATTAAGACCTTGGGGAAGATAACATTCAACTGTATCTGCCACTGCAGTTCCTTGGTTTCAATAAAGCTTTGGTTACAAATATGGTCGCATAAATGGGCATATTCAGCACACCTTGTCTTCTTTCACTTTGTTATGCATAGATACTGATACTGCGTTCTAATGACAGCATGAGTAGCAATATCTACCAGTTATAGGTCTCTTAAGGACAACAGGCATGAGTGAAGGGCGTAGAAGTTATAATGAAATTAAAGTGGCAGTATGAAGCTTGTGGGCCTTAATCTTGATCTTTCTGGGGGCCATAACCTTCATGCATACCTCTGGTTTTCAGTGTCTGAAAATAACTCGGTACTACTTGTTACAAAAGTAACTGAACTCTCCCACATCATCTGTTAAAATATTTGAGTATCTGTCTTGCATTCGCTAGGAAAAATCATTGTGAAAGTAATGTGTCAATTGATGCCTGAATGGATGTGTCATCTCTCTCCTGTTATACAGCACTAAACTTCTTCATACCCAGAAATGACTAGTGTCATTATTAGAAAGCCCCATTACTGGCTCATCACAGTATAACTTAAAATATGGCAAAAAAATTCTGACACTAGTCTCTTTACTGATATCATTTAGCAGTAAAATGTCAACTTCATTCCTCTGTGCAATCATAAAATAACACCTCATTATATTCGCTTCAATGCTATTGCTGTTTAGGCATGCATATATGCAGTATGACACTGTTAGAATGCCTGCATTTAAAGACTTGCAATAGTGCATGTACACTTTTGCTTGTTTAAATATATAGTAAAACATATACATTTAAACACTTAAAATAATGCATGTACAGTTTTGCAGTGCATGTACAGTTCTGTTTGTTAGTATATACATATTAAAGGGTTAAAATCTTTTTAGCTGAGAATAAGTAAAAAAGTAGAAAAATAATTTGGTATTTCACTATGTGTGATACAGAATGTTCTGTAACTAATACAATTTTAAGGAGAAATACAGATAAGGATCCAGGTGCAAGGGTGACCAGAGACAGAAACGAATCCCCAAGTTTACCTTGAAACAGAACAAAATGTAAGCTTATCAGCAGACTATATGACATCAGGCAAATACCAAAATACTGACTTTGAAAGTTTTCAACAGACTACATTACATTAAATAAATTTTAACAGAATTAAACATAGAAAAGATCTGATTTTTTGTTAGATTTGATATTTGTAGGAACACATTTGTTCTGAGGTAAATGGAAAATTATCATCTATATCTGTGCTGAGAAGCAAACCTTTTACATTAAAAGCTGTAGATGTAACAGTATAGTAAGTCATCTGTTACATAGATAAGTTATTTTATTAGTAACTGCACTTAAGTTGATAAAGTACAGTGCTGTAAAGTATAGCAGCCTGCAAGGCTCAGTGTCTTAACCAGACTTTGGTTGCAGCAAAATCTTCATTATTTAATATTTCAGTGATGAGCCTAGCCTGTATTCCAATACAGGGGGAGTAGTGCCTGCATAGGGTCACTCCAGTAAAGGCGCAGTAACTAAAATCTGACTATATGAGTGAATCCTGAACAGGAGCACTCCAGTTTTATACAGCTTGCATCAGTACAGTTTTCAGACATCCAAATCCAGAGGGATACTGCCATGCAGTACAGTCACAGTGCCCTAAATTCTCCAAGTTGATGAGTTTCAAGCTTTCAAATCTGCAGCTGCCAGTTTCATTTCACCAGCTTTTCAAGTGACTACAGGAACTTTCCAGCCATCTACAGCAAGCAGCTTGGCCACCTGTCTCTCTGTCAACTGGTAGAAATATTTCTGTGTTTCATACAGTATGGACACTGTTAGGGAATGTAGTAAAATGTAAACAAAGTTTTACTCTTAATATATCAGAGCAACCAGATAAAATTTGGGACAGACTGCAGAGCTGGAATAAGCAACATATTGGTAAATGTGAAACCTTACTAGGGCAAGTTGATGTACATGCATTGTGCAAATGGGTAGAGATGTTTAACTGGTATTTCAAACAAAAGAATGTGTGGTATAATAGTAAATGTATATTTTGTAAATCATATGAAACTGATTTCTTTATATAATGCCATACAAATACAGTGCCGAACATTGTTAAAAATTCAAACTGTAAAAAAAATATCTCCTGATAACAAAGAACCAGATAAGGGTAATATGCTTACATTATATCCATATGTTAAACAGTTATGTCCTGTCACTACATGTGAAACATTAATCTCAGAGTTAAAACAGCAGTCACATCAGTTATTAACAGAATCTCCTGTAGATCTTATTATACCCTTTAGAAAATATGTACAAAAGTGGAATAAAGCCACTGCACAGAACAAAACAGATAAGGACAGGGACGAGGTTCATGGTGAACTGACAAAAGAATTTAAACTTCTAAAAGGCAGACAAAATGAGTTCAGAAAGTTTAGACAAGATATACAAACACTTTTTCAGAAATGCATAGGAGCTTTAGAGTCAGCAGAATAGGTCACTGAGAAATATCAGACAGCCCATGCATAATTACAGGAAAAAATTAAAACTCTTAAGCAGCAGTTACAAGACAACAAAAATCGGGTTAGTAAAGAGTTAAAAAAAATTACAGACCTTAAACAACCAATAGCTGTGCTGACAGAAAATAATTTACAAGCCCAGCTTAAGAAAAAAAATGCAAAAGTGCAGGGGACTACAGCTGATATGTACAAAAGGGCATATTTTACAATGGGTTCCTATGAGTTCATCGAAATGTCAAATCACCGACACTCACCTCTTCGACACCAAACCATCAACTTTCATATCATCGACAATTCCGGTAAGCGATCTTCCCCCTTGCAGGACCCATTGTAGCGCTTGTTTCTCTGGTACGACATAAATAACAACACTTTCAAGGTAAATTATACAGAATCACGTAAACCCTACTCATTGTAACACAGGAACAAGCGCTACCATGGGTCCTGCAAGGGGGAAGATCGCTTACCGGAATTGTCGATGATATGAAAGTCGATGGTTTGGTGTCGAAGAGGTGAGTGTCGGTGATTTGACATTTCGATAAACTCATAGGAACCCATTTTACAACATGTTTACATTTTAAAAAATGGATAGCATATGCCACAAGATCTGATGTATGAACAGGTGCCTTACTTAAATGCTTTTGGATTTTTATTCCCAAATGTTTTAAAACTTTCATCCAGTTAAAGCAAGCTACTTACAAGTTAGTAAAGTAGGATGTATGACAGCTGTTCTCATGGCATAAACTCAGGGATAGCCTCTCACAGCTAAGGTGTTAGATAATTTTAAAATCACCATCTCAAGATAAATTAATAAAGCAAGCTGACCATTTTAAATTGCTGTTCCAGATAATCTGTCAAAAGGTAAAAAAAAGAAAAACAGAACAGCTGTAGTGCATAGAAATCAAATGAGAGTAGTTAAAAGCAGTAAAGACATGAAGTCACAAGAATGACATGCATGTATTCAAGAGCAAAAGGCAGACGACAGCAAATGTAAATAATGTAAATATATCTATTTTTAAGTGTGTGCTAGCTAGACCAAAATCTATTTTATTTGCTACAATCTTTTGTAATTCTATAACAGCACCAGGGAATAGCAGAGACTCTGGCAAAAAAAGGTATACAAAAGTAATATTACTAATATAAGATTTTACTGGGTAAATAAAAACCTTTCCTTTGACCAATGTGTCTCAGTCTAAAAGACATACAGAGGACAGGTATATGTCCAACTCTCACAATGTAAAGCAAATGCATCTTTACAAAACAATACTGCTATAAAATGTTATATACTGCAAAAAAGGGCATTCTTTCAATTTTACACTGACTGTGTAAACAGTACTGTAGAAGGGTCTAATGTAGAACTATGGGAGAAAAATAATATCTCATTCCCTCCTGACAATACTGGCTGTGAAAAACAAAGAGCATGTTAACTTTTAAAAGAAATTTCTGCAATGTTTTAATAAATCTTTGATTAGCAAGCTTCAGTTTGATATTAATGTCACTAAGTTTGTAAACTAGACTAAGTGTACATTGCAGTCCATGTATGTACAAATGCAAAAAAATTCTGTGCAAGCAAAGTTGATGATAAATAATAAATATTCTTGGCTTATGCTGTACAGCAAATGGTTTAATATACAAAAAGCATTCTCCAGTGTATAAACCACGTTTTTTACAACATTCTGTAAATCTGTATAACTAGACAATTTTGCCATCAGATTTTATAATGTTTACAGAAAATGCTCCTCAGTTTGTATTGTAAAATATGAGTTTTTCTAAGCAGAGACCGTTGGTGGGATGTCTTAGTAATATCACTTATATAGTGTGGCATAACAAAACTTACATGTTACATGCTTCAGTGCAGTCATTTACATGTTTACTCCAAAAACTAAAGTGTCTGTGTCTTTTAAATAAAATCCTCAAGTAGTCTGTTTCTAAATTATTTGTATGAAGTAATTAACAAAAGTAAATTAATTCAACAGTTACAAAAAGGTCAATAAAATAGTTCTAAGCCATAAATTAAATTCTGCAATTGTAAAATATAAGCTAATCAAGTTAGCAGAAAAAACAAAAGCAGACATAGCCCATAATTGGTGGGATATTTTCACAGGATGGTCTGCAAAAGGAAAAACATATTAGACTGGATTATACACACAATTGTTTGTTATAATTGTTTTGACAGTGTGAAATTGCATTTTGAGTTGTATCAGAAGAAAGCTAAAAGTTTTGTTTTTTAATGAGTTTTCTGTAAATCATGATAAAAATTATGATCTGACCAAATAATGTATATCAATGTAAATGGTTTAAGTGTTTTTAAAGCAGAAAGGGAGAACTGTAAGAATGCATGTATTTAAACACTTGCAATATGCATGCACACTTCTGCTCGTTAAAATATATAGTAAAACATATGCATTTAAACACTTGCAATAATGTATGTACAGTTCTGTAATGCAGGTGTAGCTCTGTTAGAATATACAATTAAAGGGTTAAAATCTTCTTAACTGAGAATAAGTAAAAAGTAGGAAAATAGTTTGGCATCCTACTTTCTGTGATACAGAATGTTCTGTGAATAATAAAGTTTCAAGGAGAAATACAGATAAGGATCCAGGTGCAAGGGTGACTGGAGACAGAAACGACTCCCCAAGAGTACCTTGAAACAGAAGAAAATACAGCTTATCAGCAGACTGTATGACAGGCAAATACCATAGTACTGAATCTGAAGGTTCCCAACAGACTGCATTACATCAAGCAAAATCCAATAGTATTAAACATATAAAAGATCTGATCTTTTTGTTAGATTTGATATTTGTAGGAACAGATTTGTTCTGAGGTAAATGGAAATCTATATCTGTGCTGAGAAGCTAACCATGTACATTAAAAGCTTTAGCTGTAACAGTATACTATGTGTCGTCTGTTACATAGATAAGTTATTTTATTAGTAACTGCGCTTAAGTTGGTAAAGTACAGTGCTGTTAAGTATAGCAGCCTGCAAGGCTCAGTGTCTTAACCAGACTTTGGTTCCAGCAGAAGCTTTATTATTTCATTTTTTCAGACACGAGAACAAAATAACTCAGCAGCCTGTTTCAATTATGTATATGAACAACTCTGTCATTTAAAGTCAGAGCATGAGCAGTCTTCCATTTATGTTATTTCAGTGTGGTCATAATAAGGCAGAAACACATGTCCACATCTAGAGTGTATGACTTGTTGATTTGGAAGCATTATGAAAGACCTACATGTCATTGGGCATACTAGAGCTTATGTGCCGAAACACTCAGTTTTGTTTTATGGGATAAAGAGAGATTTATAAATACCTTTGTAGACATATGTCATAAAATACAATGAAAATATATCCATCTTCCAACAAGAACTCCTTTTTGAGTTCAGGAATTGTGTACCATGTGTTATAACTGCAAATTATCAAAGTATTTTAATCAATTAAAATCTCACTTGGAATAGACTACTATAGCTAAAGACAAACAGAATAGATGTGTGACTATGCTTGCATTCTAACTTGTGCTCTGTTATATCATGTTGGGTAATATGTTCTATGTTCACCCCCATCCTGGGTTCAATGCACTTTAGAAAAATATAAATTCATCAAATTCTGTTTCACAGAACAGTTTTAACTGAAACCCAGCTAGTGGGCACCGTTGAGTGAAAGGGGTATGCCACACTGTGGAAAAAGGACAAGTCTTGGCTTTGACAGAAAACCAGGTATTTTTCATTCTCAGCTATTTGGCAGCCTTAATCAATTATAATAGTGAACAGGAATGGATGTACATCCCCTACATAGTTAGGTGAAATAATCCCGTTTTCCAAAAATGAAAGCTCTACCAATGATTTTCAGCTAAATATGCAACTGGATGGCTTTCAAATGCTTTTCTGACAAAGCACAATATAATGAATACTATTTCACTCATTTGTCTCTTTTAGATTAGCGTTTCTTTAACTTTAATGATAATGAGGCACACTGTTTCCCCACGCACTCAAATGCACACATATTTTGTTTTAATTATATGATCATCTATGCTGCTACAACAGTATAAAATTACAATAGAAATGCATATTTTAAATTCAGCAAAGGTAGGACAGATATTGTTTACCTGATATCAACATATCTATATAAAATCTTAGGATTTTAAGAAAAAAAAAATAAAAACATAAAATGATATTTGTACCAATGTAACTATTCTTTCTGACTACATAAAGAAAAATCTCACATAGTGATAATTTTTTTTCCCCAAAACTTTAGTCAGTCATAACAGTTATGTAGTATATGCAGCACTGTGACATGACTTCTAAAATAAAATAAAAAAAAGGTATTCAAGGTTTAAACATTTAAAAAACATGTAGCAAACCACTTGCTACATTTATAGCATATGGCTTTCTACAAGATACACCACATGAAGCACAGAAGCAATTTCTTTAGTCCTGACTGTAAAAGTAGTTTATCAGTATCTAAATTTATTTCTATATTGATATTCAAAAATGCCAGTATGGATGTGAATGTTGGTACTGCATTACTGACCGATTGGCATCTACTGATCATCATGCCTCCTAACATCTTGCTCCTGGGACAGCTGCTCCCTTTTCCCAACCTAGCTTTGTTTCTGGGAGGTGATGTGGAATAATGATATTCAGAAATGCTGGTATGGAGTGAAAATTGGTACTGGATTGCTGACCAATTGGGATCTACTGATCCTGCCACCTAACATTTTGCTCCTGTGACAGCTGTCCCCTTTATCCTATCTAGCTACATTTCCAGGAGGTGGTGTGGTACACTGAGCTTTGCTAACAGTGTGGCAAAACTAAGTAGATGGGTCTCCAGGTAAGCCAGATTGCAACACTACTTATGCAATATAATGATGGGGTTAAGAAAACTTTTTTCTTTGACAGAGGGGGGTGGGTGCTATGTGCCAGTATTCTTTTTGTTAGGTCTGGTCTTTTTAAGTATCTAGCATTGCCTAAACTCTGTAGAAACTCTTCTGGTCATGGGATAGCTGCCAAATTTTGAAATGCTATTTAGTTTACTAAAGTCATTATAAAACCTCCACTTCCATCAGGCTTAAGAGCTACCACTGCTGGGCTCATTGAGTCACTCAGTGATTTGTCAATCATACCTAATTTAAGCATTTTTTTCTTTCATTAACTGTTTTTGTGACTTCTGTACCTTATAAGGTTTCAGTCTAATCTTTATTTAAGGTATTGTCTCTCTATGTTGTATTATATCAGTTAGGTCCTCCTAGGTATTTCTGAAAACACCCCCTTATTTCATAGGAAAATGATTTTCCTTCCTGTTTCTGTTCCTTTGATTATGATTGTTCTACCTGGAGTTCAGGTAGGGAATCCTGGTCTCTCCCATAGGAATTACAGCCTGTAAACTCTCTGCAGCATCCTCTATTTCCTTCCTAGATTTCAATGTATTCATGTGATAAATTTGCTCTACCTTTTCTTTCTTGGCTACCCAACCTCTCAGCCTGCTGCACTGATTCTATTTCCTCAAATGTTTCCTGCCATTTAGCCAGAAATAATTTTTCTGTAGAGAGATCTAGCACTAGTGCCTTGTCCTTGGATTAAAATGATCTAAGTCTTTCATGTCCACCATAGTGCCCGATCGCACTTTTGAATGGTGTCTTTTCCTCTTCCCAAGTTCCTTTGCAATATCAAGCAACTCTCTGAGATGCTTGCTGTGCGACATTCAAATGGAGGAACCTGTTTGAAGCTTGTGATACTTCTGTGACTACAAAACATAAGTAGGGTATTAACTGATCAAGATTTTTTTCCCAGGTACATTGACAGCTTTCTTCAACGTGGATTTCAGTGTTTTATTCAACCTTTCCAGTAATGCATCAGTCTATAGCTGGAATACAATTAAATAAAGCAGTTGATACAATGCTTATGACATAAATGGAGTGTCTTAGTCAAATAATCTCTCTTTACAGATGACCACTCTGAAGAACAACAGTACCAGCTCCCTAGCAATAGCCTTATCTATAGCTGTGTGTTATGGCACACTCTTTTTCTTCTTCTGGACATTTGGTCACTTAGTCTTATTATAAGAAGCATGTACAGATACACATTACTGGATCTTACTAATGGTCCAGCAATGTCCATAGCAATACATTCAAATGTTACTTCTCCGATAGGCATCAAAATCAAGGGGCATCTGTATCCAGGATGTGGTGCAGTTTTCTAAAGCTGAGGACAAGCACAAAAGTTTTCTGTTTCTTTCATTATACCTGTCCATTAACTTATCATTGCCTTTGTTTTGCCCATCACTGGTGGCCTGCAAACATTTTAATATAGGCAAGCTTTATTACTAGTGGCCTATAAGGTTTTGATAATAGTAACCGACACTCATTGTTTTCCCTCTCTTTATTTACTCTATATAACAAATAGTAAAACTATGTACATCCACAGGAACAAAACACAACCACTCTTCAAATCTCCGATATTATAGAATTTTTTGTAGTCTCCCAAGAATGCTGCTGTACACAAAACGAATTAACTCAACATACTTTTAATAATGACATTCGGTAAGCGCTTTCATCATTAAGGCTTCATCAGACCATGTGGTTACAAAAGTGCAAGCTTAAATACTCTAAAAAGTAATTACTCATGATTAATTAATTAATATAATAAAATTACATCATTTCCTTGGTACTAACTCTAGCATATAACACTCACAAAACTTATGTTGTAATAAATAGTCAAGTATAAAAACAAGCCAGTCAACCAAAAATAAAAACATTTAAAACATGAAAGTGCCACAATAAATTCACTACATAAAAATTATAAAATTTATGTATACCATACACAAATACATGTTTAGTTCCATGAGTTAATTCTATGAAAATAGAGTGCAACAGATCAGTTTATTCATTAAAATTGTTCACTTAATCACTTTTAGTCTCCTGCTGTGTAATGTTGGTTTTAAGGGCACCTTGTCATTAAGACCAGGTTTCTTATCTGTTCTACACCTGATGATCCATCTCACTTCACATTCTTCTGTGTAGTTCTTAACATCTCCACCTCGTATGCTTGGGATAATAACTTGTAGTACTGAAAATCTGAACAAATGTGTTGATCCTGCTGCTATTGTGTGTCTCGCCAGAGCATTATGTTCAGAGCCACAATTGGTCTCATCGGGGGATTGTATGGACATTTATGCACTTTAGGGAGACCCTGAATGATGGGTATTAGAGGGTTATTAACCCTTGAAAACTTGAACACTTCTAGATTGATATATTTACTTTTTAAAATATCATCTAATGTCATAAATTTTGAACACTTTATCTTCCACTTCCTTCATGCTAATAGTGGAGTAGAACTTCTCTTCATGTAACTACTGGGAAAGGAGTTAGTGATAATAGTGGTACTGGAACGAAATCATGGCAAAGATGCAATCAGTGTGATTTTATAGACACCAGGAACACCTTTGTACATCCAGGTTCTATTTATACATACACATTTCATGTGACAGCCGATTACCAAACAGAAAATGTGATTTACCTTGCTAGATGTGTATCATGTAGTGCATTTTACATAGGCAAAACTAACAGGAGGTTCAGAGAAAGAATCAAGGAACACGCCTATCACATACGTATTGGCTTCGAACATAATGCTCTCGCGAGACACACAATAGCAGTAGGATCAACACATTTGTTCATATTTTCAGTACTACAACTTATTATCCCAAGCATACGGGGTGGAGATGTTAAGAACTACACAGAAGAATGTGAAGTGAGATGGATCATCAGGTGTAGAGCAGATAAGAAACCTGGTCTTAATGACAAGGTGCCCTTAAAACCAACATTACACAGCAGGAGACTAAAAGCGATTAAGTGAACAATTTTAATGAATAAACTGATCTGTTGCACTCTATTTTCATACAATTAACTCATGGAACTAAACATGTATTTGTGTATGGTATACATAAATTTTATAATTTTTATGTAGTGAATTTATTGTGGCGCTTTCATGTTTTAAATGTTTTTATTTTTGGTTGACTGGCTTGTTTTTATACTTGACTATTTATTACAACATAAGTTTTGTGAGTGTTATATGCTAGAGTTAGTACCAAGGAAATGATGCCATTTTATTATATTAATTAATTAATCATGAGTAATTACTTTTTAGAGTATTTAAGCTTGCACCTTTGTTTGTAACCACATGGTCTGATGAAGCCTTAATGGTGAAAGCGCTTACCGATTGTCATTATTAAAAGTATGTTGAGTTAATTTGTTTTGTGTACAGCAGCATTCTTGGGAGACTACAAAAAATTCTATAATATTGGAGATTTGAAGAGTGGCTGTGTTTTGTTCCTGTGGATGTACCTTGTTTTACTATTCGCTATATTCATTCTTCATACTACAGGAACATTTACTCCGTGGGGGTGCTTTGTTGTACTTTTAATTGCTCTATATAGCAGTTCATTTTAACTTAAATATGGGTAAGCAGTTGTGGAGACATCTTGTTCACGTCTTATTTTGCAACCCTTTTTATGTTCTCCCTTGCCCTACTTAAGGTATCATATTCCTATTATGCCTTTTTTAATTTATGTGACTTACCTGTAAGTCTACTAAATCATAATTATTTTCCTCTGTACATATTTTGGAAGGAATTGTACCATCCTCTCCTAAAACCACTTGTACTGCATCATCTTTTTGTCTTCCGTGGCACTTCAGTTTCATTTTCTTTTGCATCATATATTCGTATTACTAACAGCCCTCCTTCAACTTTATTGTCCTGTTTATCTTCACTCTTCTAATTACTTTATTTTGAGGGTCCTCATTCAAGTGCCCTTCTTCTTCTATATTTATCTCAGTCTCTGTGCTAAAGTATTTTGTAAATCTTTGTGTCAGCTTCTGTTATGTATTCATTTTTGCCTCAGTTACTATACTGACAACTCTTACAGTTCCAGTTTTGGATTTGTGTGGGGTTGCCACAGGGGCATGGTTCTGATGACTGACAGAATATTTTGCATTATAAACCAAATTAAATTTTGTCTTCCTTTGTAGTTCCGATACCAACTCTTTTTCCTGGTTCTGACTTTGGACCTCTGTGTGAGCATCATTACATTGCTTTTCCCCAAACGCATTCTTATTTTGAATGAATTTATCAGCTTGCCATACTATGTCTTATGGCTTTCCCTCCTCCCACATATTCCATAGTGCTTTTAAATGAGGGAAGTCTTCCCCTAATATTACATCATGAATTATATCAGAAGTTATAGACACCAGATGTTCATATGTTCATAGGTTCACAGAAATATATTAGGCTAATGTCCACCAGAACCTTTATAAACCTAGACACGTAACCCACCCCAATTGCTTCCCATGTTAACAAGTGTATCTTAATTGGGGGGTATGTTTGTTAGGTGGGGTATGTTAGTTTGGAGCTTGCTAAAAAGTTATGTGGAGGGGGTATGTTAGTTAAGGAATGTTTACTTTTGGCCTCTGTCTATAAGAGAAATGGGAGTCAGTCTGGGGATAAATTTATGATTACTCATGTAATGTTAGTTAGGGAATGTTTACTGTTGGAGTCTGTCTACAAGAGACATGGTGGCCAGCCCAGGAATGAATATGTGATTTCCCATCCACTGGTCAAGGTTACATTTGAATACAGTTAGGGATGGACTCTGCTTCACATGAATGGGAAGCCTATTCCAGAGTATAGAGATCCTTTGAGTCACTTATCTGTTCCTCCAACATGTTCTATTTATGTCACAAGCAAAGTTCAGATGCCCTAATCTAGTGTTTCTGCTGCTGTCATTATGAGACCTGCTCTTTCTGACTTTGTCCATTACTTTTTTCCTTTTGCTATATACCCTGTTAAGATTTGGATTCCACCAGTATAGTTTGTATCCCTCCAGAAGGCCATATTTAGGTCCCTGGAATGGGTAGCTCTACTCATGTTTGATTTACAAGATATGCAGCAAGTTCATTAGGTTTGGGTCTGAGATTGCTCTGTAAGCCAGGCATAAGTCTCCCCTAAGTCCCCCATAAGTCTATACAATACAGAGTATAGTGACAGCCACTTTAGTCAGTCTGTGTAAGGCACGTGCTGGAGTCCCTTGATATTCTTTGTTAGAAACCTCTGAGGTCTTTCAATTGCTGCAGGTGCTTTGTATAGTGCATGCCGAATGGGGCGTTATACTCAATTATGGGATGGATTAGTGCCAAGTACAGAGGGGTTATAACCTCCTTTGCTGTCGAGGAGATGCCTTTACTAATCAAGTGTGCGACACAGAAAGCCTTCCTTACTACAGTAGACACATAGTGGTCAAAGTTAAGGTCACAGTCAGCTTGTGATCCCAGATCCCTTACCACTTCATGGGTACTTAGGGTATTTTTATTGATTTGATAGTGTGAAGGGACATTGTTTGTTTCAGAAGGAATTATGTTGCATTTCTTTGTATTCAGTTTGACACTGTGATGAAGTCACCAGTTGTTGGTCTGTGTAAGACCCTCCTGGAGTTTACTGACATAATTTGGGGATTCAATAATTGCACATAGTTTGCAGTCGTCCACAAACTTGGTCAGCCACAACCCCTTAGTTTTGACCTGAACTTCTGAGAAGTATATATCAAATAGTAGCAGGCCCAACACTGACCCCTGTGGCACCCCGCTGGTGACAGGACTACTTGTTGATGTGGAGTCTCCCGCTTTGATAGTGTGTGTCCAATTTGTGAGCCAGTTGGCAACACATCTTGCAACAAAGGGGTTTACATTCAGTTTGCTAATTTTATCAGTAATGCCTGAGTTTGGGATTGTGTCAAAAGCCTTTGCCAAGTTGAAGTATGCTGTGTACATAGATTTGCCCTCATCAATGGTCCTGGTCACATTTTCAAAGAAATCCACCAGATTTAACAGTTCTGTGGCCTTACAGATGAGGCTGGTTAGGCTTATGGGTCTGTAATTCATTGGGTCTGTTGTTAGGCCACCTTTGTGGATTGGAATAACTGTTGCTGTTCTCCATTCTGCAAGAACAAAGCCTATGTTTAGGCTATGATTGAAAAGGGTTCTTAATGGTGATGCTAGTTAATGTTTTAGCCTATTTAGAAGACAGCCTGGGATGCTGTCTGGTCTCATAGAGGCTGTGAATTTTGCCTTGGACAAGGCTTTAATGACCTGCTCTTCAGATATGTAGGGTGGGGGGGGGGGGTTGGTGGAAGGTTTGTGATAAGTTTGGATGGGATAAGGGACTGAAATTTTTGCCAAATCTATCCACTTTGCAGTTTTGCTATCTCTATAGGGTCAGTGTGTGTGATACCGTTAGTCACTAGTTCTGCACATGCTTGGGACCTACCTTTTATGCTACATCCAGGATACCCATATATAGCAGGCTGGCTGCATTACTGTAGATCAGAGAGTGTGATGTACCATTAAGAAGCATTCAAATCAGTAAGCACGTGCATATAAGTACTGAGCACTTGCAAGCAAGACTGCCATTTTGAGTGAGCAGCCAGAGTGAGAGCATGCATGTATGTAGTCAGTCAATTAGATAGTTTACTTAAGTTAAATGTTCCTGCAATCCATCCTGATGTGTTTGTATGCAATTAACTACTTAAACAAATGCCCAAGCCTCAACGTCTTCTTAACGTACACAAGATGAGCTACATGGTGTCAGAATGGGATCCAGAGTCACAGCCATGAGGCAACCGGTTAGAAGTGGAGGAATATATAGGAGTGGATCATCCAAATTCCAGCAACTAAAACTCGCTTAAATGATTTCTTTCACTACAAATATAAAACAAAGCACTCAGAATTCTCAAAACAAATTTCTTAATAAACAAAATTTCCAAAACTGCAACATATTGATAAAAATATTCTAAATAATTATGAAATCATTTGAAACAATTTCCAAATTGCATAAATTGGACAAAAAAGGGAAAATGTCTATATTTTTTCGCTATGTACTACTTTTTGCATTAACACATTCTGGGGTGGTGCAGCAGTGGCGTTGTTGCCTCACAGCAAGAGGTTCTACCGTTCGATTCTCGGTTTTGGGATGGGAGTGCCTTCTGTGTGGAGTCTGCATGTCCTCCCCGCGGGGTCGAGTGGGCATTTGAAAGACATGCATTGAATGGGCGAGCCTTTGTTGAAGGTTGGGCATCGGGCTGGCAACTCGACACCATAAAAAACAACTGCCAATCATTAGTGGACTGGAGTTCTGCTGTGGCGACCCCTAACCAGGAAAAGCCACAAGACAAACAACAATTACTTTTTTACATTAACTAAAGCTCTTCAAAGTATCCAAAGTGTGCAAAGTGTTTGCAAGTGTGTTCAGTATTATAGAGCAGTTATTTTGTAAAGTGCAGTTATTTCAAAATATATTTCGCAGAGCACAGTCATTAGAAGAGCTTGTTGTGCATTTGACTATTATTACAAGTACCTGGTGTGTTTGCATGTTCATATATAATTACAGGGGTCAAGATTGCTTTGTGTTTTACTATAATCTGTGGGCATGGCAGAAGGTTTTCACAGAAAACTGCAGAGTGTTTGAGCAGGAATATATTTTCATACAGGCTGCTTTTTCTGACAATGAGGTATGTACAAAAGCATTCATTCTGCTTAATGTAGCTGGTTCAGAAGCCATTGAAAGAGAGGGTTCATTGGTGTATGCACCTGCTGTGTTTGCAGGGGAGAGGGAAGACCACCATATTGTGGTACCAGCTGAAATGGGAGAAGACCCTGAGTGCTTAAAATGTAAATTTAGAGAAATCTTTAACCCCAAATGAATCTTACAATGGAAAGGCACTTATTTTACAAAAGGGATCAAAATCCTGGTGAAACTTTTGCAGCATATATAACCGACTTGAGAAATAAGGCTAAAATGTGCAGATCTGGTGATTAGGACAGGCTTGTGCATGGTATTAACAATGACACAGTGAGAAATATTTTGTTCGAGACAGTGATTTAACTTTAAATGAGGCCACTGAGATTTGTCAGATATACAAACTTACAGAAAGGCACATGAGTATGCTTACAAATGAGAAAGCAAGCCTTCCAGTACCTTCCACAGCTCATGCAGATAGTATGCAGCACAAGGTTAAAAGATACATGCCAAAGGGTGGAGTTGCCACAGCCCCCACTTCAGTAAAACCCACAGCTACTTCAGTAAGGCCTAAGGTGCACACAGCAAAGCACAGGGGTGACTCAGCAAAACCCATAGCAAACCTTATAGTCACCTGTCATAATTGTCTGGTAATCATGAACCCAAACAAGAAAAATGTTTAGATTTTGGTCAGCAGTGTCATTCTTGCAATAAGTGGAATCATTTCAAAAGATTTTGTAAATCAAATTAGGCACATTCTTTTATTAAAAGAGGGCATTCCAAAAGGCAAGTTCATCAATTAGAAAGTTGCGGCCCTACTTTTTATGTTGATGGTGTGTCTGTGCTTGGTGAAACAGTCAAAGCAGTAGATATGTGGGCAAAGAACCAAATATTTTGTACTGTTTGGATTAATGGGAGCCCCGTACAGCTCAAAATAGCTCAAAGTGCAAAGTTATGTCAGCAGAAACATTTGCTAGGATAAAAGCTACAGAAAATTTTTCGGGCCATCCATGTGCTATTATAGTAGATGATATTCTAGTAGGAGGCAATGCTGAAGTCAAACATGATAGAAACCTCAAGAAAGTTCTGGAAAGAGCACATGAAGTAAATCTTAAGCTGAATCCTCAGAAGTGCAAATTCAGGTTACAAGAAGTTACCTATGTTGGTCACTTATTTACCAGTTCAGGCTTACAACAGCAATTCTTGAGATGCCAGCTCCAGACAATGTTCAAACCCCCCCAATGTTTTCTTTACATGGCCAACTATCTAGGCAAGTTCATTCCAGATTTAAGTCAACTTTCAGCACTGCTAAGAGAGCTGACATGCAAAGATGTAATTTGGTCATAGTCAGAACAGCGACAAAGGGTATTTGGTTCCCTGAAACAGAAAATTGTTAGTCCACCAACTCTCAGCTACTATGATGTTTGTAAACCAGTTAGTCTTTATTATGATGCTTCTAAGTGGGTCTACATTAGAACACCAAACATTCAAAATGTCGAGTGTTCTAATATCGCACCCTACTATTCGAAAATACTAAACATCGAACATTCAAAACAGCAATTTTTTTCATAGGGAAAAAATTTGCTGTTCCAAAACACATACACACAACACAAGTACACCAAACAAACAGCAATCCACACACATACACCTAAACTCTTACACCTAACCCTACACTAAACTATACACACACCACTAACTATCCACTTACCTTAACTCAAACCCTAAGGTCTGTCAGTATCACACACTCACCTCACCCGTGCCCAAACCCTAACTCACCTAACCCGCTCTAACCCTCACGTCCACACAATCGCACACATACCTAACCCACACCCTAACCCTAACTCACCTAATCTGCCCTAACCATTATGTCCACACAAACGCACACATACCTAACCCGCACCCTAACCCTAACTAACCTAACCCACACTCAGTCGCACACTTACCTGAACCCGACCCGTAACTTTCCACCAGAGCGCTGAAAATACCAAAGCAACAGAAACGGACAACCAAATTCTTTCCCTAGGAAAAAATTTGGTTTTCTGTTTCTTCGATATTTTCAGCCTTCACTGAAAATGGGTCGATATTAGAACACTCGACATTTTAAATGTTCAGTGTTCTAATATAGACCCTTCTAAGTTTGGTCTAGGTGCAGTCATTCTTCAAGAGAGTAGACCAGAAGCCTATGCTTCAAGAACTCTTAACCAAACCGAGATGCAATATGCCCAGATAGAGAAAGAGCTTTTGGCAATTGTGTTCGCCTGTTTGAAGTTTCATGATTATATTTATGGTCAACCTATCCAGATCGAAACTGATCACCAACCTTTAGTTACTATTTTGAGAAAGTCTATGCATACAGCTCCTATCAGATTGCAACGCATGTTGCTCAAATTGCAGAAGTACAATTTCAATCTTGTCTATACAAAAGGCAAACTTCTTTATCTTGCTGATACTTTATCCAGATCACCCAGAAAAAAAAACACAAAACAACATAACAATGAGCATCTTGATTTTGAGGTCATGGAAGTGAGAATTTTTTCTTCCACACATCTTGATGAGCTCAGAACTCACACAGCTTCAGATCCAATTCTCCAGAAGATAACATTTATCAGTCGAGGATGGCCCTCAAAGCAATCTTGTTTACCAGTAGAACTGAAGCAATATTTTCCTTACACAGATGAGATTTTGTCTGACAATGGTATCATCACAAAAGGTCCTAAAGTGATTGTTCCAAAATCCTTTCAACAAGAATACATTTAGATTTTGCATCCTGGCCACCCAGGAACTGATTCCACCAAAAGAAGGGCAAGAGGGCTAGTATTTTGGTCTTGTATGTCAAGAGATGTCAAGAAAGTACTTTCATCTTGTTCAGTTTGTAATAGTACAAAACCACATCAACAAAAAGAACCACTTCAGTTAAACCAGATTCCTGAGCTACTGTGGTCAACAGTAGCCACAGATATCTTTGAGTGGAATGGTCAATATTACTTGGTGTTCATAGGTTCATAGGTTCATACTAGGCTATCTGCCCGAGAGGGCATTTAAGCCCTAGCTCCCATTTTTTTGTGGCTTTCACCTTCTTTATGGGATGGGGAACTATTATTACCCATTTCTGTGCTCTGATTACTGAGTGATGATGAGGAGGTAATAATGGGTATATTATGGTATCTCCCATCATCCATTACAAGGCCTTTCTTGAGGCCAGCTCATAGCGTGCTTTGCCTCACATACCATAGGTCTTTTGTGGTGCTGGGTTTGACATGGCCTTGTATGTTAGGCAAGGTCACCTCTGAGCAATGGTAAGCGCTGAAATAGCTGGAGTTCTTTTCTTTCAGCAGCATAAGACAGATTTTGATTTTTGAGATTTTTTTTTGGGAACTTTTTGGCCTTCAGCCTCTGCAGCTGCAGTGGGTCAGATACATTCCAGATGACAATTGGGTACTCAATCATTGGATGAGTGATGAGAGAGTAGAGGGAGACTGAGACCTCTTCAGATGAGATGAGAATCCCGAGCTTCACGATAAAGTGGGCAAATGTAGAAGGACTTAACTACTTTTTTACTTACATGGAATGACAGACTACTATATTTGGTAGCTAGGGGTAACCTTGTTTTTCAGAGGGATGATGACTATGCATTTTTTTTTTAACTTTTGGGCGTGGCTCTGGGTTATCAGTTTCTGTGTTCCCTTCTGAAGGATATCTGGGTGTCTGAGATGTTTTCACTATGGACTATGGCCCAGTTTGTGTCATGCAATTGCAGTCATGTCCTCTCTCCCCTCCTGTTGCTTGTACTTGTGTAAGAAAATGCCAAGAGTGGGCCAGGACTGAGCCCCTGTGGGACACCACTTGTGACAGGCTTTGAGTCTTGACATGCGCGCCAGCAACTGACCTCTGTGGGTTCTGTCCAGCCAGCATCCTTTGAACCTCTTGTGATGTATAACATTGATGACATTGAGCCGATGAGTTTTTTGTAGTACAAAGTATTATCCTATGGAGTCAGCCAGGCCTGAGGTAGGCTGTATGGACTGGCTTGCCTTTGTTTCAATCAATGGCTTTGGTGACTGTTTCAAAAAGTGAAGGCATGATCTGCCTTTGACAGCATGCCTTGCAAATCCAAAGTCTGCAAATCCAAATCTCCAAATTTCTATATGTCATTATTATCATTATGATCCAGCTTTTGCAGATAAGGCTTTTCTCGAAATTTGCTTTGGATGATTTTTTAGAGCTCTCTCTTTTTTTTTATAGTGATCAAGGGTGTCTTACCTTTTTTTTTTTTTTTTTTATCTTGTAGGTAGCCTTCTCCTTTGTGTAGTTGTTTTTTATTTTATGGCTGGGGTCGACGCTGCCTTGTTTTTTAAAGAACATTGTGCTCCATGTTTCGTGATGGCATTTGAGTTTTATGAATTCCAAACTTTTGGGCTAGGGTGTTTGGGCTTGTGAGTAGTGTTCCCAGTCTATATTAGTAATTGAAGTCTAGTATGATGGTGAGGGTGGCCTGTAACATGCTACATTTGCAGATGACTAGTGTGTCTGGCATTGTGTTTGGCCTTAAGGGCTGTGACTGTTGACACTCTGACTGTGTGAGGTCTATGTGTGTTGTGGTGTTGTGTTGTGGAGGTGGTGGTTGTTTCTGTGTCTGGGGGTGTGGTGTTGCTGTTTTTTTAGATTTTTTCTGAGCATGCCTTGTTTGTGTGTGTATGTGTGTGTTTATGGTGTAATGGTACTCGTGGTGTGGGGTACTGAGTGTGGTGTGTGTGTGGTGTGCTGACTCCCTCTCCTGGTCTTGTTTAAGATAGAGCTCAGCAGTTCACCAGCTGAGCAGGAGAGGACACTAGCAACTGATCCTCTTAATAGATAGAGAATAGTCTACTTGGAGTCAAGTAGAGTTGATCTTTTTAGTTAGACTCTTATTCAAATTGGTTTGAGATTGGCCTGCTTCCCAGCTTAACTTCCAGTACCATCATTAATAAGTTGAGGAGACATTTTTCTGTCCATGGTAGTCCACACAGAGTTATTTCTGACAATGGTACACAGTTTACAAATCAGTAGTTCAAGAAATTTGCAGAAGCTTGGGACTTTGTTCATATTACGAGTAGTCCTGAATACCCTTAGTCAAGTGGCTTGGATGAACATGCAGTTCAAAGTGCAAAATAGCTGTTAGAGAAATCCAGACATGATGATACAAATGTTTTCCTAAACTTATTAAATCTCAGAAACATTCCTCGTGATAATCATCTTGGTTCACCTGCCCAGAGACTTATGTCGAGACAAACCAGAACCACACTACCAATCAGCAGTAAATTATTGGTTCCATGTGCTAAGAACAACAAATCAGTAAAAGCCCAACTGTTGAAGAAGCATTTGCCCCAGAAGTCTTACTATGATAAAACCAGCAAACCACTCAGTTCATTGAAAAAAGGGGAGATAGTGAGGATGCAGACATCAAAAGTTTTGATCAGATCGAATTTGTGAAATGTTTGTGTCAACAGCCAACATTGTACATTGTGGAATCACAAGGAATGAAATTCAGACAAAATTGGAAGCATTTGTTACCAGTATCCGAACCGGTGTTACAGCATCTTGCCTGTGACAAAGATTCTAGTTCTCAGAGTGACTTATCCAATGTTCCTGTTCCAGAGGACATTTCATCAGCAATCCCTGTTCTTGAGTAAATCCCTGAGAGTCCCCAAGAAGAACATTCTCCAGTGACCATTCCTGTTGATAAACCCAGTCCTATTATGTTATGAGATCAGGTCGCATCTCAAAACCTAGTTCCCGATACATTGTAACCTGGACATGACTGTTGTTTTCTTTATTAGTGTTTGTATAATTGCATGCCTATTGAAATGTCATTGCTTATACAAGACAGCTCAGTAAAGAGGGATGATGTAGATCAGAGATTGTGTGATGTTCCTTTAAGAAACATTCCAGTCAGTGGGCACGTGCATATAACTACTGAGCACGTGCAAGCAAGACTGCCATTTTGAGTGAGCAGTCAGAGTGAGAGCATGCATGTATGTAGTCAGACAGTTAGATAGTTTGTTTAAGTTCAATGTTCCTGCCATCCATCTTGATGTGTTTGTATACAATAAACTACTTAAATGAACACCCAAGCCTCGATGTCTTCTTAATGTACACAAAACAAGCGGGAATTGTCACAAGAAGAAGTATTATATTCACCTTTAAACCAATCACCAATGCAATCTCAGTTATTGAACTTTAGGATGAAAAAAACAACCTATCCAATCCCCCAATAACTTCCCCCTTCAAATTGCAACAAAATTCATTACTTACTTCATTGAAAGCAGTGCCTCATTATCTAAAAACCAGGCCCAATCTAAAGAAATCATGTATGTACATCTGTCACATACTGTGTTGTTATTTTTTAAGGATTAAAAGTCTGTTAATCAACATGAGACAGTTACTACATTGTCTCAGGATGTCCATATATAGCAGCTGGCTACAGAGAAATTTGGAAATCAGGTATCCATGTTGTCCGGGCCTGGATTAGGCTAGGCTATTAGGGTTTGATGACCAGGTTATACATAGATTTTCTAGGGTGATAAATTTTAAAAATGCTGGAACAGTCTGTTTTAGGCACTGAGTCCTGCAGGCTACTATACTTTACAGCACTGTACTTTATCAGCTGAAGCACAGTTACTAATAAAATAACATATTTATGTAACAGACGACATGTACTATACTGTTACAGCTACAGCTTTTAATGTACAAGGTTTGCTTCTCTGCACAGATATAGATGATAACTTTTCATTCTCTCAATTTACCTTGAAACAAATGTGTTCCTACAAATACCAGATCTAACAAAAAGATCAGATCATTTACATGTTAAATACTGTTGGAATTTGCTTGATGTAATGCAGTCTGTTGGGAACTTTCAAAGTCAGTACTTTGGTATTTGCCTGATGTCATACAGTCTGTTGATAAGCTGCATTTTGTTCAGTTTTAAGGTAAACTTGGGGAGTCGTTTCTGTCTCCGGTCATCCTTGCACCTGGGTTTATCCTTATCTGTAGTTCTCCCTGAATCTGTATTCAGTCACAGAACATTTTGTATCACACACAGTAGGATGCCAAAGCATGTGTAATAACTGCTTTACTATATTCTTTTTATTTTTCTACTTCTTTTCAGCTAAGAAAAGTTTAACCCTTTAATATGTATATACTAACAAACATAACTGTACATACACTATTATAAGTCTTTAAAAATATATATTTTACTATATATTCTAACAAAGAGACTATAGAATAAATAGTAAAATATAACAAAGAGACTATCTGCGGTGGTGCAGCGGTAGCCTTGTTGCCTCACAGCAAGAGGTTCTCCCGTTCGATTCTTGGCTGGAGTGCGGGGAGTGTCTTCTGTGTGGAGTCTGCATGTCCTCCCCGGGTTGAGTGGGCATTCGAAAGACATGCATAAATGGGCATGCCTTCGTTGAAGGTTGAACATCGAGCTGGTACCTCGGCGTTCGTGAAAATCTACTGCCAATCATTAGCGGACTGGAGTTCCACTGTGGCGACCCCTAACCGGGAAAAGCCGAAAGACAACAACAACATTCTAACAAAGAAACTATATATTCTAACAAACAGTACATGCACTATTGTAAGTGTTTAAATGCATATAATCTAACAATGTGTAGCCTTTAGGATTAGGGACTACAGTTGAATAGTCTAGGATATGGTATTTGATAGTGTTAGGGTATGGTATTAGTGCTATCTGATGTGCGAGGTAGCTGCTCTGAGCTTAACATGTAATGCATCACTAAACTGTAAGTTACAGTCTTAGTACTAGTTTTATATGTTAACTTCTGTGCTTTCCAATTCATATAGACCATGCCACTGGATGGAATATCCCAGTACTCCGAATATAAAAGCAAAAAAAAAAAATGATGGCTTGAGAGTGTATGCTACCACGAAACAACTTTAACAAACTAGTTAGGCAAGGCAGTTAGAAGTCAATCAGCCCAATGGCAAGACATTTTGAGCAAAAGTGATAATTTTAACCTAAATTACAAATAAATGCACAGATAAAAGAAGAAATCAGTAGTCAATTACTAAAAGTAGCTTTTGGACATAAGATTTTCAGACACATTCTTGACTGGATAATAGTTTCTGACCTAAGTAAATTTGAGTGCTGGAACACTTCTTGATGCTCTAAGTGACAACCTTTCAGAAAATACTCTAAGAAGATTTACTCATCCAACTACTATAATAATAACAAATGCTGTTATGCAAACTCAAACCCTATTCTACTTCCATTAACAAGATCACTTCAGAATATCTTAGACTAGCCGCTGAGGCCATATCATACCCAGTAAGTATCCTAATCAATATATCTATTCTTGAAGCCTACTTCTGCTCCATATGGAAAACATCCCATACTATTCACCTCCCCAAAGGGTGGGGAAACTCAACTGATGCATCAAATTTTTAGCCCATTACAATACTATTCCCTCTCTCTAAACTCCTTGAAAAATGCATCCATAAACTCCTCCAAAACCTACTTCAAACTGAACTTCTAACCCCTAGTCAACATAGCTTTTGGCCGACCCCATAGTACAACTTCTGCACTACTGTCCTTCATAGACAAAATAAACTAGGGACTTATGCAAACGTTTCTTCTTTGCATTCCTGAACAATGCTTTTGACATCATCTCACACTCTAAACCCCTACAACAACTATCCACCATCAGTCTATCATCTACCACACTCAACTAGTTCAACAGCTACCTACCTAATAGGCAGTAATGTGTAAAATGGCAAGCTCTCTCTGTCTCTCCATATCTGCCCAACCTTGCAGGTGTTATTCCATGCTCCATACTTGACCTCCTCTTTTTGAACATTTTCATCAATAACTTTCATACTTCTTTCTGTCAAGCCTCCCTAATTCAAGATGCAGACAAGCCTATGTCTATATGCTCTTCTAACAGCCTGTCCAACCTTCAACAAATCATGAAAGCCTATGTCTATATGCTCTTCTAACAGCCTGTCACACCTTCAACAAATCATGAAAGCCTATGTCTATATGCTCTTCTAACAGCCTGTCACACCTTCAACAAATCATGAAAGCCTATGTCTATATGCTCTTCTAACAGCCTGTCCCACCTTCAACAAACCATGAAAGCCTATGTCTATATGCTCTTCTAACAGCCTGTCACACATTCAACAAATAATGAAAGAAGCTTTCACTTCCATTCAGACTTGACTCACTAATGCTCAACTTCTTAACCCCAATAAAACCAAGTTACTCCTGTTCACCCACAAAAATCACAGTCAATACAAAAACAAATTTAAAATATTTTTCTCTTAGCAACACAGAAATGGAAGTGATCTCTCACACAAAATTGTTAGGACTGATAGTAGACATATCAAGTTCCATCTTCACATTCACAGCAATATCAAAAAACACACCAGAAACTAGGAATGATTTATAGGTGCAAACCCATTCCTAAATACAACCATTCAAGCTAACCTTGCTAGTATATTCTTCCTACCCTCTCTGCTGTATATAACCCCAGTCCTCTCTAGCTTACAAAGTACTCCACAAACTAAAACTGAAGTATACTATAACAAAATAGCAAAGTTTGCAACAAATGCTTCTCATTAGATAAATCACTGTGTACCACTTCAAATTTTGAAGTGACGAACTACTTAATCACCTTACCTACAACTACTTACTATGCATTCATAAGCCCTCAGACTGCCCTGATCTAAAAACCATTATCCATAGCTAACACCCTAATAGGACTCTCCATTTAGAAGATAAGCAAAGAACTCCTCTCCATTTATAAACCTAATAAAATGTGGGCAAAACCTATACTATTGCTTCATACAAAAACCTGCGCAAATGTCTAAATACCATGCTTTCAAACATACATCTTAAAGAATTCTTATCTAATTCATGGCCCTGTTCTTGCTCTAATCCAGGTTGAATGCTCCCTTACCAAAATTATCCCCTCCTGTTCTCTCTATCTGCAAGCCAATCTGTCGTGTAATTCTGCCTACCTTCTAACTCCAGTCTGCTTTGCAAATAGTCTGTATTGTAGTTCCAGTTTGTTGCCTGGTACTATACATCTGATGTTTTACTACATTTATGATGACTTACTTACCATGCTGTATTTCCATAGGATGTATGTATATCTTCTCCACCATTTGTCTCATTTGTACATATGCTGTTAAACCTAAACTTAGCTTTTATATCGTTGTTAGTTATAGCCTACCTATAATGTACATATTAGTATATCTTTGTCATTGCTTTATTGTAATGTACAATTTGGAGGTTTTCTCCCCAGGCCTGCACTGAAAATGGTTTCTTCTGGGCCCAGTTTCCTGATAAACAGAAATATATAAAATGCTTAATTAAGTGCGCTGCTGCAGTTATTATCTTACTTATTTGTGTACTAGGCTAATGGCGCTGGGGCCTTTACAAGCCTAGCCATAGGATTACCCTGGCATCGGGCCACCCGAACTTAGTTCCCAGTGCCTCTGTCGAGTCGAGCCACTGGAGTTATCCCCGGGGTGAATTTAATTGAGTCCTTGGGATCACTTTTTAGTACCCATTTTCTTTTTTTCCTTGTCTATGCTGTCTTAAACATGTCTACTGATAAAATGTCAAATATTTCCCCTTTACTGTCAGCGTCATTTCAAGCCAAAATTTTAAAATGTGCTTTAGATTGCACATCTGTGCACATACCAGTATATACGTACTAAAAGCTCATTTGTTACCAGGGCTTATGCCAGGCTAAAAAAATTGAAGTAAAAATCTTATATTTTTTCTTTTTCTCTTTCTCCTTTCCTTTTTCTACTAGCAACACAGTTAGTCTAGAATATATTTAACTTTGTGTTCTTTTATCTTGTAAATGTAAAAGAGGATGAAAAGAAGGGAAGTACATGAATCTGTTTGAAGATATAACCTCTTCCATCTCCTGTGCTAACAGGTCGTAAAATGTAATTACAGACTACTTCAAAAAAATAGCTGACTAGAACTGTGAAAAAAACCCATCAATCTGCAGGAAATGTAGAGAAAAAACATAATGAATTCAATGCTTTTGTTCTCTGTAAAAAGAACATCATCAGAATGAAAGTTAACAATACTATCAAGTTCACTAACAATGGATAGATGGCTAAGAGTGGAGTTTGTTCTTACTCACAAGGGTTGTCCAATATCAATGAGTTGTAATTCTCATAGGATCATTGGAAGTTACTAGACTATTGGCCCTGAGGCCCTTATAAGCCTAGCCAAGAGTTTAGCCCATATTTAGATAAGTCAGGCCAACCAAATGTGGAGTTTGAGTGGCACCACTGCCACGAAATGTGAAGGTAAGATCTAGTACCTGACACCAGTGGCTTCAAAGGGTGAGTGAGGTACTAGCAAGAAAGTGCATAGAAATATGTATCAATAACTAGTTTGCAAAGTATAACCTTGCTCCCAGAGTACAAAGGGAATATGCATTGTTATCCAATTCAGCATAGAATTCACACAGGTCACTCATAGACCTGAATCTTTGGCACAGCACTCTGAAGCTCCTGTCCCACCACTTTCTCTCTCTCTCTCTGAACTAATACATTCCAGTGCCCCTTTATTTATGGCAATCACCTTTCGCACAAAGTATTTTATACACATGAATACACATACATGCATATGCACACATACATAAACACACCCAGGAAGGGCTGACACAATTCTGTAATTCATGGAAGTAGTTTAAGCAGTGCACATAGCCTTGTGCAATACATAATTATAACCAGGAGAAAATACAGTCCACAAAAAAATGCAAGGACTAGAAGCATTAATTAAAGTCTACACTTTTTTGTAGGTACAAGTTAAGTAATACAAAACATTATTAGGTTTAAATTTCTGGGTTATGAAGTTTTCTTGAAAATATTGGAATGCAGCACAGCATGCTGCCTCTTTGCTATTCATTTTCTGTCTAATGGAATGGTATGACTGACACACAGACAAGTTAAATGACATGCTTCATGAAACATTTAAAACTATTAGTGACTTTCCCCAGTAATAGTTTTAAATGTTTCATGAAGCATGTCATTTAACTAAAACTATTAGTGACTTTCCCCAGTAACTATCCGCGGTGGTGGTGCTGCGGTAGCGTTGTCACCTCACAGTACGATGCTGTCCGGTTCGATTCTCAGCTAGAGCATCTTCTGCGTAGAGACACGCGTGAATGGGTGTACCTTCATTGAAGGTTGTGCATCAGGGCTGGCAACTCGGCACGTAAAAATCTACTGCTAATCATTAGCAGACCGGAGTTCCGCTGTGGTGACCCCTAACCGGGAAAAGCCGAAAGCAACAACAAGTGACTTTCCCCAGTAACCTTGTTCTAGACTAGAGGTTGCAAAGCCTGCTTAAATGTTTAGATACTTTATATACTGAATTACAAACTAAGAAAAACTGAAAAAATTCAAGAGGGACTGAATGACTATTCTAATGAGAGTGAATTCACTTGGGCAAAGTCAAAACGAAGTTTACAGTTCAAAGATAATGCTCTAACAGACATCTCTTGAAAAAGGGAAAACAAAAATGAGGAGTGTTCTCAAAATCTGTATTAACACCCAAATCGTCAATTTCTGATTCCACTAACATTGAAAAAGATTCCAGTGATGAAATTAATTCTTCAAAATGTTGTAATCTGCTAGAATGTTCTACCACACAAAGCCCTTTAGACCAAGATCACAAAGAGGTGGCAGGAAACTCAGATAATATACTAGGCATGGTCCAGACATTACTTATGCCAAAATATTATCTGTGATTTAAATGGCAATAATTTTATTTTGAATATTTATAATATTTTATCGACTAATGCTGAGGATGAATTGTTAAATAAATGTTTACATTTTGTACCAGCCCACTTTATTTCTGAATATTAAACTATTTTGGATTTGGAAAAAAAAAACATTTGCAGATGGCTTAATTTAAAATGATGCTTTAAAAGACAAGCAGAATCGTGAGAGTGACACTTACGTGATTCAATTCCAGAATCATGACTCTTCTCCCACACCAAAGTCAATATTGAAATAAAACAGCACTGAAGAAGGCTTGTGTCGAAACTGTTATGCTGGGTTTTGTTTTTTTGCAATATTTAGCTAAATAAATTATTTTTTTTACTGTTTTTTGTGCTGGCCGTTTTTCATTATTGACTTTGGATTCATTTGGCTATGCACAGTTGCTGTACTTGCACGCTTTTGGATGTTTGTGTAGTCTTCTCCCACACCACCCATCTAAAAGAAATTTTGAGTTAAATGTGATGAAGAAATTACATAACAGAGCCAAAGAAATTTTTTAGGAAACAGATTGTATTAACAAGAAAATATTACGGTCTGACCCCAGTGTTATTGTCTGTCAATCTGATAAATGAAGGGCAGTGGTAGTCTGAGTCTGTGATGGTAGTAAAAATGAGGCCTACCAACAACTCTCTGATTCCAGATACTAATTCAGACTTATATATGGCCCTACACCTCTGTTTCAAACACAAATTAAAGGTTTTCTGTCATATTGCAGTGATAATTCTAGAGTTATTTCTAAGGTCGTATATAGTGAATTACAGGTAGTTAATGCAAAAAAACATATTTTTTATATTTATCCAAAATACTTAAATCCAGCCATCAACCCCAGGGACTGTAAGTGAAGACTAAAAAAAAAAAAAAAAGGTCTTCCACATCATTAATGTGGAACATCAGTATTCCGCATTAAACAGAAGTAGCAGCTCTGTGTTTATTTTTTATTTGATTGGCCTGGGCCAATCAAACATAAATAAACACAGAGCTACTTCCACATTAAACAGAAGTAGCTCTGTTTTGCGATGTTTAGATTGGCCCATATGCCGGTATATGGGCCAATCAAAACATCGCAAAACAGAGCTACTTTTGTTTAATGCAGAACTGCGAAGTTCCACATTAAACAGAAGTAGCTCTGTTTTGCGATGTTTTGATTGGCCCGTATACCGATATACGGGCCAATCAAAAATCGCTAAACACGGAGCTACTTCTGTTTAATGCGGAACATCGCAGTTCCGCATTAAACAGAAGTAGCTCTGTTTTGCGATGTTTTGATTGGCCCGTATATCGGCATACAGGCCAATCAAAAATCGCTAAACACGGAGCTTCGTTTTATGCAGAACTTCCGCATTAAACACAAGAATCTCCGTGTTTAGCGATTTTTGATTGTATGCTGGTATATGGCCCAATCAAAAAAAAAAAAACAAAGCGGAGGCTGCCCGGGATTTAAACCGGCAGGGCGGGACTCGGGATCAGGCTGCTGATCTCGGGACAGTTCCGCCCAAATAGGGACATCTGGCAACCCTGCATCAACCAGTCTGGATGGCCCATAGTCTCAGGTAAAGGACTGATTACAGAATTACTTTTAGATTGTTTAGTGATCTGTTTGCAACCATTATTGAAGAGAGTTAGTGCAAGGCTTAAAGTTACTTGACATTTTTACAGCTGACTGATGACTTGCAGATGTGCTTATTGTTCTTCCTTGCACACTAGATGTGATGTTGTTATATACTAATATTCCACGTGAGCCTGGATTACAAGTCTTGAGGTTCTGGATAAACCTGTGAATATTTACGCTTTGGAATTTAATGATTTCATGATACAGGTAGTAGAAATTATTTTTATGAAAAATGTCTTTGTTTTCAATAAGAATATTGTCTACAGCTTTGAGGCACAGCTATGTGAGCATCTTTTGTGTTACTCTATGCAGATTTATTTATGGTGTATTTTGAGTCCATCCAAATATAAAATGGTAGCAATAATAAATATTTATATTTTATCAATATGTGGAGACATTAATCTGGGTGATTGCAGGATAATTTGGCTAAGTTTGAGGCGAGAACTGCGGGATCTAGCATGTTATTCAAACATAGTATTGTACACACTGCAACAAGGTTATTTTATTAAGGAAAAACATAATCTCCAATATAGCAAAATCTCAGTTTATGTGTGTTAGATGCGCATATTCCATTGAGGGGGAGTATGATACTTTTGGTAAGGGCTTACATTATAGGTTCAGACACAGATGTAGTCATCAAACTCACCTTAAACGGGATCAGTTTGAAGCAATCAAGATGGCAAGAACCAGTCTGTTAGAGTACAAAGAGAAGAAAATTGTTGCTAAAAGTCAGAATGCACCACATTTTATAACTACTTAGTTTTCCAATATATATATCTATTATTCATTCTCTCAGGAATATTTTACTGCATGAGCAGTATCTAAATTCTATCTAAATTCTGTTTTACCAAACCAGTGTAATTTCACTTTTGTAAAGGTAAGAGCCTATCACAAATGTTGCGTAAATTCAAAAGGGCACGTCTATTGTAATTATGGGTTCCACACCTAATCATGAAGGGATTCGCATCTAGATCAGGGGAGGTCATCGTGCCTCTTTACTCATCCCTCATCAGGCCAATAATTGAGTACAATGCCCCTTTTGGGATGTACCTTACCAGACACCTGCAGCAACTGGAAAGACCCCAAAAGTACCTCACCAAGAGGATCAAAGGGCTCAAACAGATGCCATATGCTGCCCGGTTAAAGAAACTCCAGCTCTGCTCAGTGGCATACCGCCTGCTCAGAGGCGATCTGTGCCTAATGTATGAAGCCATGTCCAACCCGGAATTAATGGACATGCTGCACCTCAGAAAATCCAAATCCCATCGAGCTACGCGCTCGAGAGACTTGAACCTCAGCACTGAAATAAATAGGACATGCTGGAGGGACAGATTCATAACCCAGAGGCTCCCTTCACTCTGGAATAAAATCCCAGTCCAGGTTAGGCAGAGTCCCTCATTGACTCTCTTCAAGAGGAATCTTGATGAGTGGATAGGAGATCGTAGGTTTACCCTGGGTATCACTTCTGTGTCACTGTTAGACAGAAGCACAGTATACTAACCTCGAAAAAGGGCATAGCAAAATTAATTTAAAATGGGTGGCGAAAGCTAAACACACTCTGGCTAGGCTTATAAATGCCCTGGGTCAGATAGCCTAGGATGAACCTATGAACCTATGAACACCTTGTGGTAATTATAATGTCTGCCTCTGTCATTTGAACGATGCATAGTTTGCTACTTAAAATACACACACAAACACACATACACACACACAAACACACATATATATGTATATATATATATATATATATATATATATATATATATATATGTATATATATATAGCCAGATTCAATAAAGCCAACACTATATAAACTGTGTATACAATATGTATTCAAGAACATCCCTACCACATTTTTTGTGCTTTCTAGTCACTCAGAAAGATTACACTAAATGTACACATATTCTGCACTTTGTGGTAACCTTTATGATTCCCAGTCAATACTTACAGCTGCAAGAAAATCAGTAGAAAACTAAAATTAGGAGGAAGAAGTTGTGAGTTATGCCTTTGTTGTCTGTTAGATTTTTTAATATCAGGGCATTCTTAACTTGGGCAGTGGATTGCATGATTTATTTAGTGCTATTCTCCTGTGGTGCTTTTTATACAGGTCAGACATCACTTGTATTAAGAACTCACATCAAGTGATATCAAATGTAAAAAGTGATCTAACACATTATTCAAACATTGTATGGGACATACTGGAACATGGTTATTTTATTAAGGAGCAGATAACTGGATGAATAAAAAATTATAATACAGTTCATTTTGAATTGCTACTCTTATTTTTAGATCATGAATGGTGGATTCCCTAGCAAATATGCCTTTGGTGCGGCCTAAAATATCTGTGAATATTATTATATGAGTTGTAATGTACAGTAATGTCCACTAGATGTCACTTGAGCCTTTTGATTTTCATGTTATTTATTTATTTAGTTATTGGTTGTCATGAATAGTGATGCCTGAGGAACTATTAATGAGAATAAAGTGAGTTAAAATTAACTCATTTTTTTAACAAATGTTTCCTACTTTACATTTATAAGTATAAAAAAGAAGACATTCAGTCATTTCACACATATTTATTAGTTGTGCCTCGTTATCAGTTACTTGATAGATCATGTGATGTTTTGAAGTACTTAAATACATTCATGAAGGATTTTTGGTTAAACTGATGAAGCTGAGTTAATTGATGAAGGCAGTCTTTTTTGTATTGCTCAAATTGTATTTGCAATATAGTGTGGATTGGATTTTAATCAATGCTTCTAGTCCTGGCGTTTTCTTGTGGACAGAATTTTCCAGTTCCCCTGCCTTCTTCCTGACCAGCACTTTGAAAGACAGCCAACCTTGCTTTTATACTTCTCAGCCAGCAAGCATTAAGAATCAAAGGAGATGGTCAAAAAGAGGAGCACTTTCTTATTTTTCCTAATAGAAGATTATTAAACTCTAGACTCTATATAGCTAGTGATAATGAATATTTGTATAGGCTCAGTTTCTGTATTTACTAACTCATAAGCAAGTCTTACTCTATGGATAACATTATAAATTTAGGAAGAGCAATGCTAAATCTGAGAGCCAAAATCATGGTACTAAGTACAAATCATAGCAGTTGAGAGGTGTGATTATTTCCTTTCCAACAGCTTTCAGCAAATCCCAGGCTGTGTAATGAATTATCAATGTATTTTTCCCTCCACATTTTGAATGTTTTTCAGGCAGAGGTGATTTGCTTACCTAGGAACATCTTAACAACAAGTAAGCTCCACAGTGATTCATACACATTTGTATTTTCCTGGCATTTGTAATTTCTATGGCTTACAAATAGGTGCATGCTTGTTTTATGCATACCCTTTACATTTCTGAGACATTTTGCTGACTTAGCTTCTTGTGGAAAATCTGAGCAAGCCTTAGCCCTATCTTTAGCGACAATACCTCAGCATATTCCATTCTGCTACACTTAAATCAGTTAATTGCTTTGCATACCATCAATACAATGGCATTAATATAGTTTGACTCTCACTTTCATAAATTGCTCTCTTACTGTTTTATGTCATATAGGAACTGGATAAAACTGTTATGTACAGCAGGGCAGCCTTTAAATCGCTATGTTGGGGTCACTGACCTGATTCTTATAGTGTTTTTTTGTTGTTAAGTAAAAATTGCAAGAAAGACCAGACAAAGCTGAAGTCTGTCTAATACGTTAAACCTCCTGTAGTGAAGGCCCATGGGATATGAGCAAATGACCCTTTAAGGTCATACCAGTGTTTCAGCTATATGATTGCCTTGACCTGACTTTTACTTTTTTTAAAATCTTTACTGGTGTATTCAGGCTGATAAAGCCATAAAGCCAACCCCCACTACTTGTAAACATGCCATGTTTTGCTGTTTTCCTTTGCATCCACATATGCTGTACAGATAATGGTACGCAGGAGACTGGATATCCTGTATATCCAGGTAACAAGGTTGAAAAGCAGTGCAGCAGAGCTCCTTGACTTGAAATCCAGAGTCTGCTATTTAGGAGAGGACAGAGTAAAAACAGTGTGGGAACTGGAGTGAGGGAGTGATGTCCCTCACTGTCATTAGAATAAGTAATGGACAGATGGAAATAAGATTCCAGTGTAAAGATAGGGCAATATTCATAATTTCAGCCTATGCTCCATAGCAGGCACTCACACTACAGTATACACTACAATATAATGCAAGGGCACTATTCAAAATCTGAACCTGTGCTCCTCAGCAGGGTTGCAATGGTGAGGAAAAAAGTGTATTCAGGCAGCAGCTGCAAGGTCTGTTAGATAAAACAGTACAGCCAATAACCAAAAATCCATCTACAAGATTCAAACCAAATTGCAAAAAAACTCACTGCCAGGAAAGTACCAAAATATAATTTTAATACGCAGTTTCATTCACTACCTCATCACTATTTCTTAAATAATACACTGTTCATGTAATAATTTAATATGTCAATTTACAGTGGATAACATTTTAATGCTGAGGAAAGGGTGTTATGCTATGGCTTCTGTTTATTAATTTAAAGGATAAGTATATACATTGTTTTTGATGAATAAGATTTTATTGAATATGTATTTGTTTCATTAACAGAATTTGATGGAGTTTTACTAATTTTCATCAGTTTTTGATTTTGTGATAAAATATTTTAGTCTTAGAATGTATTGTTCTTTTTAGCCATAAGATGGGAGTGTAACATTGTATTATTTAAGCAATAGAGATGAAATAGTTTTTAGCTGAAGAAGTTCACATTATGATTCAGTGAATGAAAGCTGCTTATTAAAATTAAATGAATAAAGGAGAGACCATCTTCTGTCTTGCAAATGTCATCATGGTAGCCAACACATGGTTCAGCATGAAGACAATCATATCATCACAAAGAAGACTGGCGAACATAAAACTTGAGGCAGACTTCCAATAAGTAAGGAAAAGGTGCTGGGGTAGAATCAGAGAATGCAAAGTCATTCCCAGTGAAACAAATCAGCTTGCAGCATAAACCACTGAGTGACCACAATCAGCTGCAACCAGTGGTCAGAGAAGGCTCTGAAGTCAACAGAGAGAAGGCTAAAGCGGTAACTGACTGGAGTGAAAGCATAAGAGAGTACGAGGGAATACTAAGGGTTGTGGCACCTCAGGAAGAAGAGAAAATAGGTGCACTTGAAAAAGAATGGTAGCATCTCAAAACAGCATATGTGAAGACTATAAAATAGATTAAGGTTGCCACCCTCCTATTGTCAGCGGGACACTCACGGGTTGAGCTGCTTCATCCCGTTGCCCGCTGTGGAAAGTAGTGGGACTTGAAAAGTCCTGCTGTTCAATCACACTGAATTGCCGTGGAACAGCTGCAATTACTTGCGGCTTTTCCACGGCAATTCAGTTACGTCACCAACCCAGACCTGCAGGCAAAGCTGCTGTCTGTTTGGTCTGGGTGCTATAATTCGTGCAGCAAATGGATGCAATTCATGAAAGGGGTGAGGATTGGAGCAGGAAGAGCCCTTCAAAGATTGTGGCTGTAGGAGCGTTTTGTTTTAAGTGCTTCTACAGCCGTTAAAAAAAAAAGAGAGATTTTTTTTCTAACGAGCCAGCCAGTCAGCCATCCATCCATTCATCCAGCCAGCCAACCATTCTTCCAACTAGCCAGCCATCCATTTATGCAGCCATCAGTCAGCCATGCATCCCTTCATGCAGCCAGCCAACCATTCTTTCAGCCAGCCAGCCATCTATTCATTCATCCAGCCAGCCATCCGTTCATGCAGCCAGCCATTCATTCATGCATCCATCCATCCATCCATCCATCCATCCATCCATCCATCCATCCATCCATCCATCCATCCATCCAGCCATCCATCCATCTATTCATGCAGCCAGCCATCCAGCCAGTCATTCATCCATCCAGCTGCTACTCCCACCAACCAGCTAGCCACTCCAGCAGCCAGCCTGACAGTCAGCTAGCCACTCCAGCAGCCAGCCAGCTAGCCGCTCCAGCAGCCAACCAACCAGCCACTCGAGCAGCCAGCTAGCCAGCTAGCTAGCCACTCCAGCAGCCATCTGTCGTACCCATAACAGCATCTCCTTCACCGCTCCTGTGGTGATGTCATGGTAGAGGGTGTGGCCAGTGTCATATTGTCCACATCCCCATGTCCCACTTTGGTCCGCTGAAAAGGTGGCAACCCTAGAACAGATATGTGGCCAAGCCAGGTATGGACATAAAGTACACAAGGAAGGTTGGTGGTAGAATGCAGAAGTCCAGGAAGTTGTAAAAAGAAATAAGGAATGCAGGAAAAATAGAAGATGGAAAAGATGGAGAAGACTAAGAAGTAATACTAGTTATCTAACAAACAGGCTACGAAAGCAGCCACATTAGCAAAGAACAAAACATCACAGGCAGCCTACCAAGCTTTTTGAAAGTGACTTAACAGATGGCATAAAGAAACTCTATTAGGTTACAAGGCAAAGACAGAAAGATTAAGAAGACAGTCATCAAACACTATTCATAAAGGATGCCAGCAACAACCTGCTCACCAGGCTGTGACATCAAAAACAGATGGCGGGAGTACTTCCAGCAGTTTTTGTGTAAAGAAAACCCCATAGAAGCTGTACTGCCCCAGACATAGCCTTTGATGAAAGAGGAAGAAGAGCCCACCCTAGAAGAATTAAAAACAGCACTAAAGGACACGAAGTGAGGGAGAGCAGCAGGATCAGATGAGGTTGCAGCAGGTATGAATAAGATGTTGGGTGAGTTTGTTTATTTTATTTATTTTGCCTTTGTTTACTGGGGAAGTACAACTGCTTTTAGTTAAGCCTTTTTCAGAGGAGGCCAAGGGAGAAAAGTTCCTCAGATTCTTTACAAAAATGTTCAAGACTGCATAAAGAATCCATCTATCCATCTTCAACCCCCTTTTCCCATTTTGCACATGGGGTTGGGTGTCACTTCAAATGACATTGTATAAATAGTGTACATGCACTTACAGAGTACATGATTACATGAGTACATTTAATCAGTATGCATGCATTTGCAGAGAACATGAATATTTAAGCATTATCTATATATTTACAAAGCATATAACAATATATATAGCATCATATAGCTTATTTACAAGTTAACCTTATGAGCCTAGGCCAGTTGTAGTGTAGATTTGCTATTTGGTCTTGTAGCAGAGTGAAAAAATAGCATCCAGAGTATAAACTGTGTAATTTTGTTGAAGACATGTGAGCGAGAGAAAGAGAGAGAGAGAGTGAAAGACTACTTAGAGGCCTTATATTGGTGGTTAGCTTAGAGTGCCAGTCTTTACAGAAAGAAAAAGAGCTCTTTAGGGGAGAAATGACCCCTGAGGATAATCATAGTAGTATGGAGAGCAAGATGTACTCCAGATGAGTGGAGAATAAACATATTTGTACCAATGTACAAGAACAAATTGGGCATTCACAACTGTGGGCAATATATAGGCATCAAACTTCTGACACACTGTGTGAAAGGGCGATTGATAAATGAGTTCACAGAGCAATAGAAAGTAAGATGGGAGATGAGTACTTCAGATTCAGATCAGGATGTAGCACAACTGACTTGATGTTCACAGAGATACAAATAGATGAGGAAAAAGTTCAACATGGGATTCACAGACTTGGAGAAGGCATAAGGTAAGGTCCCTGCTATGGTTCAAAGCCAAAGAAGCATTGATAGAATTTATGCAGGCTATTTACAGGGATCAAATGACACAGTGTTCAGACTTACATAAGGGTTTGCAGTGAGAGTGAGTTTGTATCACAGTTCAGCTATGGGCCCACTGCTGTTCATACTAGTGGACTACATCAGCCAACAGACTGGATGGCACAAATTGGCAAAACTGCTGTATGCAGATGATGTGGCATTACAAGCAGACACTCTAAAGGAACTTCAACAAATGTTATAGAAATGGAATGCAAAGCCTGAAGGCACATGGGATGAAACTAAGTGCAGACAAGTCATGACAGGAAATGCAGGAAATCAGAAGAAGCTGCAAAGATAAGAAAATAGTAGAACAGGTTAACAGCTTCAAATATCTGAGAAAGGTGGTTGAGGAGAAGGGGAGTCTGAATGAGGAGGTCAAAGCTTAAAGTAGAGGGGGTGCAGCCAACTGGCATAGAGTGCCAGGGGTGGAGTGTGACAGAAGAATGCCAAAGAAGTTGAAAACCAATTTGTACTAATTAATGGTCTGACTGCTGCTTCTGTTATGGTATCCAAACCTGGTCAGTGAAGGCAGAGTAGGGGAGTAAGCTAAAAGCGATGGAGATGAAGTGCCCAGGACAGGTGGCCAAATGCACATTGTGGTACAGATGAAGAAATGTTATATCAAAGCAGAATGAAATTAGCTCCAACTGCAGGGAAGGTCAAAGACAGAAAGAAGTGAAGAAGAAACAAGGACATTCAGGAAAGAGATGGATGGAGTGTGTCAGAAAAGACCTGCAGCACTCAGACATGACTGTCAAAGAAGGTAGGAGAGTAGCATTTTATTAAGAGAACTGGCAGCAGCTGACACAATACCCTTGCAGAATACAGGGAAAAGGGGGTGATGATGAAAATGATGATGGTGCTGCAGCTGATGTCTGTAAGACTAAAGAAGCATATTTTACAGTATATGTAAATCTTTTTTATCTTGGTTTAAAAATCACAAAAATTGCTTGAATAACCTGTGTGATCACACAGCTAAAATATTATCAATATTAGAATGCACTTGTTGATTAGTTGCTGTGTCATATCTGCATTCCTTAAATTGTTAGGCTGAATGGTTTTAGATGGTCACTTGAAAAATGAATTAGGTGATCTGCTGTTTCTATATAAGGGTGTGTGTTAGAAAAATATGTATTAATGTGTGTATGCTTAATGCCAAATTAATAATCAAGTATTTTAATACGCTTTTCATTCTATTTTTCATGCACTGTATTTTATACAAATTGAGTTTCATATGAGACTGAAAAAGATGCTTTTTGAAAACTGCAGTATGCTTTCTGAAACTTGTAAGTTGCCCTCTGACCTAGTAACTGCTAGCACAGCAATATTCTTGTTTATGCCTTGTGGAAATGTACTTGAGAAGCAGGTGTTTATCTGCTAGGTCAGAAGCGAATGAATGAACAATGCTTTATGTTATAAATGTAATGATTTCAGACAAACAGCTCTGTCCAGAGGAGCGGAACCTCTGCAGCTGTAGTAATTTAGAGATAAAGTAGACAAAGGATTATTAGAGAAATGAACTGCTAGCATTGTGCTTGATTTAGCCGTAGTATCTTGAATGTAACATAACGTGTATCTAACTGGGAGTAATCAAAGCCATGTTGTTTTCCTCAGGAAGTTTCACATAAAAATTGATAAATCAGCAGAAATTCATGGGAAAGATGGTCAGCAGATGATGATGAAAAAGGTGGTAATCTGTTACGTCAGCATGGTAGGACATGATCAGTTTAAGAATGTATAAAAATGAAAGTATTTCCTGTTTCTGGTTAGACAAACTCTGTATTAGCACGTTTTTTTCTCCTTGCTGCAAGATTAAAGTGCCTGAACCTACCGTGTTTTGATCATTTTTAAAGTATATTTTTCTTTTGACAGTTTGGTCCTTTGGACCGGAAAGTACCTCTCGCTCTAGGCCTAGGTCAGAATTGGGCCCGGTGGCATGCATCCGTATGGAGAAGAGGCCAAATCGGCTCTTCTGTTTTGAAAGCCCTCCGACTGAATTGTCGTTCGAAAGAGGCCAGCCACTGTTTCTGATCTGGGATTGGAGGACGAGTCAATGATCCGGTGGATCAACTCACAGAGGGTCAGGTAAGGAGGAATTACCTTGTTTCTGTTTTAAGATCAGGGACTAAGTACACAACTGTTTTTTGTCAGGTAGATTTGCATGTGCAGATCAGGGACAGAAAAAGGGGTTACTGTTTTTGTCATAGATCAGGGAAACAGAATAGGTAGGCAGTTATTCTAGATAAACTGTGAAAAGGTATAGATTTGTGGTACCACGTGATAGAAAGGGTTATGTAACAATTTACAGCTTAGCTGAGACAGCAATGGGAAATCAGTGCACAAAAAGTTCCCGAGACCTGCCCCTAACTGAAGACGCGAAGTATATGCAATTACAGCGTGCCAATAATGTTAAGTACTACACCAAATGGGTTGATAAGTATAAATTTGAGGGTAATTTAGATAAACTTGCACTTATGAAACTTGTTAAACAGTTAAAAATAGACGTGAAATGTCAACTAAAAAAGCAAAGACAATTAGGAGTCCCTCAGGTGCATAGGTGGCTTGAGGAAGCAAATCGCAGGGAGCAGAGAATTAAAAATTCAAAGACAATGTTTTTAGACAAAGAAGACAATAACTTGGTAATAGCAACGGCCCCTCCTTCACCCCCTCCACTTCCGTTACCAGAATATGAAGCGAGTGGACGAGCTGATCCACCTCCGCTATATCCAGCTGTCCCTGCAAAATCACAACCGTTTGTCAGGGATCCTATCGAGACCAGGTCTCGAACACGCGACTTGAGGAGGGAGATTGAATTAAATGAATTAAATAGAAAATCACAGGCTATGAGTGAAGAAGAGATATGTCCACTCATAGAAGTGCCGAATCCTCAGGCAGGACAGGCAGGACAGGATCCGACTCTTTTAGTTTATAGACCGTGGACACCGGAAGATATCCGGAAAGCCACGAAGGAAATTCCCCACCCAAAAGTGAATTTTAGAAAATTTTTAGAAGACTTACAGGGTATGAGGTTAAGTTACCATTTAAATGGAGAGGAAGTACAAAAAGGAGTTAGACAAATTGTGGGTCCAGATTGGCACATGATCAGTGGCGACTGGAATCCTCATGATGCACAACTTAGACCACTCCCACATACTAATGCAGAACTGGATGGCAGAGTAAAAGGTCTGACAGACCGAATCTCTGAAAAGTGGAAGCCTAGGGCTGATTGGACTTGCATTAATCAATGCATTCAACAGGAAGGTGAAACAGTTGATAGATATCATGCTAGACTGTTAGAGTGTTTTAATAATCACTGCGGAATGCAGATACCAGAAAACCAGACACAAGATTCCTCATATGAACAACAGTTAAAGAATGCATCCTTGAAGGGTAGTAAAACTCCCATTAGCAGCTTTATTACAAAGCACATGGTAGATCATCGAACAAGTAGACTACAGCCATTACTTGAATATGCTAGACATGCAGAAAGACATTTTAATAGTAAAAAGAAAAAGAAAACTCAAGTATTTTTGGCAGAATATGGGTCAGAAGTATTTGTAGTACAAACTGGAAAAAAGGGTAAGAAAAATACCCAGGGAAATAAACAATCTGACAAACGATCAGAAGATTTCTAAGAAAGAAAGAAAAAGGGTGAATGTTTTCAGTGCGGGAAAAAAGGACATTTAGCAAGGGATTGCAGGCTAAACAAGAAGGTGACTACAGAAAATAAGGAGGATGAGGAATGACTATATGATAGTCAGGAATCATTGGATGAGAATGAGCAGGGAAAGGTAAGTGCAAATATAATAACAGGAGTAAAGGATGTGACACAAGGAGTAGAGGATGTACATGAATTCACATACATAGAAGAAGATGAAATTTTAGACCTAGCTCTATTGAGTTTAGAGCTTTACTTAGCAGACACGAAACCGGAAGTGACGCTTCTGGTAGAGGGGAAGGAAGTTAAATTTCTGTGTGACTCAGGGGCTTCACGGACCCTGATACACCCTTCCAAGTTACCAGAAGATTCAGAATCACCAGATTATATGCTAGTGAAAGCGGCTAATGGACAGCTGTATCGGGAGCCACTCTCCCATGACATAGCAATAACAGACCCCATTTCAGGAATGACCCAGAAAAGTTAAATTGTATTTTCTGCAAAATGCCCAGTAAATCTTTTGGATAGAGACTTGATGCAGATATTTGGCATAGCCGTAGTTCCAACTATGCAGGGTATGGAAGCACAGCGACAAATGGATACTTTTGTAGTGCGACCGGAGGGTGAAACGTATTATTGGTACAGCCAGGACTTAGTTACGACTGGTCCAGGGGCAGTAACCGAAGAACTGATGAATGTAGCCATCAGTAAGTCCCCCTCCCTCGACACTGACAAACAGCATTTGTTGCATTGTACTCTATATTACTGTAATAGACCAGGACCTGATAAAGATTATGAACAGGAATTGTTTCAGAACCATGCAAACAGGCTAGTGTTGCGAAATTTGTACTGGGATGCAGAGGGGAACAGTGTAGCAAGATGTTCATTCCCCCAGGAATTTTTAGCACTTTATAAATCTAATTGACTGCCACATGTTAGTTTAACGAAGAACAAAAATTTGAAATGGGCAGACTTAGGTGAAAAAGTCACAAGGTGGGAAAAGCAGACAGAATTAGAGCTCTCTAGACAAGGAATACAGAAACAGAAATTGAATTGGATTACACAGACACACCCAGCTGTGCACTCACAGGCTAGTGAGAATAGCTGAGTATTACTCTTATTGGAAGAAGAGGAAAAAGCCTTGCGAGACATACCAGACATTCTCTGGTCAGCAGGGAAATCAGATGTAGGACTAATACGAACAGCAGGATCAGTTACCATAACACCAAAGTCAGCATTTAGACCCCAGAAAAGACAGTATCCCTTGAGAAAAGATGCAGAGATAGGAATCAAGCCTATTATAGCAGCCTTACTTAAGGAAGGAGTCTTAATAGAATCTTCTGATTCACCATGTAATACACCTTTATTTCCTGTCAGGAAAGCAAATGGGGAATGGCATATGGTCCAAGATTTACAAGCTGTAAATAATGCAGTTATACCCAGGGCACCAACGGTGCCAGATCCACATACCTTACTGAATGATTTAAAGCCAGAGCAAAAATATTTTTCAGTGGTAGATATTAGTAATGCATGTTTCTCGATACCAATACACCCTGACAGCCAATAATGGTGTGCATTTACATTTCAGGGAAAGCGGTACACATATACAAGATTACCACAGGGATATTGTGAAAGTCCAACAATATTTGCACAGGAAATGGCAAGCAACCTGGTGGGATTTGTCCCACCGAAAGGTAGTCAGATATTACTTTATGTAGACGACATTCTGCTGGCAGCCTCCACCCAGCAAGAATGCAGAGAGGACACGATAGCTTTATTACAATTTTTAGCTACTCAAGGTCACAAAGTAAATAAAGACAAGCTACAGCTTTGGAGAAAACAAGTTAAGTACTTGGGATATGTAATATCCAAAGAAGGTAGAATATTAGATGAAGATAGAAAAACAGCAATTTTACAAGCACCTAGACCAACTACCAAGAAGGAAATGATGTCCTTCCTGCGAACTACTAATTTCTGTCAGAGTTGGATACCAAACTATGCTTTGGAATCTGCTCCACTGGCCGATTTAATATTTAAAAAGCCGATGGCAGCACAGGATTTATTACAATGGACACCTGAAGCAGAAACAGCTTTCTGTAAGCTGAAACAACTGATAGCATCATCCTTAGTTCTAGGATTACCAAACTATCTCAAACAGTTTATTCAAACCATAGACTGTAAGCAAGGTTATATGACATCAGTATTGACACAGCAACATGGGGACAAACAACGCCCCATAGCTTACTATTCATCACAGTTGGACCCAGTGGCGTGATCCCTGCCCCACTGTGTACAAGCAGTAGTTGAAGCTGCAATGGCAGTGCAGGCTTCGGCCTCAGTAGTGCTATTCCACCCTCTCACATTGAGAGTGCCTCATGCAGTCGCAATTATTTTACTGCAATAAAAAGTAGCATATCTTTCTCCAGCTAGGCATCTTTCCTGTATGACCATACTGTTGAGCCAACCTCATATGACAATTGAATGATGCACAACTTTGAATCCGTCAACTTTGCTTCCAACCCCTGCAGATGACAAACCACACTGCTGCCTGCAGGAGATCGAGCAAAAGACATTACCTAGACAAGACCTTACGGATGTTCCCTTGGATGATGCCGAGGTGACATACTATGTGGATGGCTCATGCAAGAGGGGTCCTACAGGACAGAACCTAGTGGGGTATGCAGTCATTTCTGATACTGAAACTTTAGAAGCAAAATCTTTACCACACAACTTATCTGCACAAGCGGCAGAATTGATTGCCTTAACTAGGGCATGCACCTTAGCAGAAGATAAGAATGTGAATATTTATACTGACAGTCAGTATGCTTTTTCTACTGTACATGTTTTTGCACAGCAGTGGAAAAATAGAGGAATGATAACATCTACTGGTAAACCGATCAATCATGCGCAATTTATTTTAGATTTGTTAGATTCAATTCAGTTACCTAAAAAAGTAGCTATTTGCAAATGCGCAGCTCATATGAAACAACAGGACAGGATTTCAAAAGGTAATGCAAGGGCTGATACAGCTGCGAAGCAGGCAGCTGCAGCCACAGAAACTTTTTATTTGAGTGAAGAATTACAACCCTCTGAAATTTTAGATTTCAAAATGTTAAAAGCAATGCAGACACTTACTACAAATATGGAAAAACAGAAGTGGATAAAACGAGGAGCAATCCTCAAAAAGGGACTGTACATCTACAAGGAGAAGAAACCGATTTTGCCATCTAATTTATTTAGATATGCAGCGTTGTTGAGCCATGGGCAGAGCCATGTCTCAACAAGGGGGATGGTACAGTTAGTGAATCGAGTATTTACAACCTATGGATTTACCAATTATACAAAAAATTTTTGTGCAGCATGCCATGTTTGTAACAAGCATCATGCACAAGGGGGGTTGAAGCCTAAGCAAGGGAATTTTCCTACACCACCGTATCCATTCCATACTATTTGTATGGATTTCATAGAATTGAATAAATATGAGAATAAGAAATATTGCCTTGTCATTATAGACATGTTTTCCAAATGGGTAGAAGCGTTTCCAACTAAAAATCCAGATGCAGCTACAGTTGCAAAGGTCCTTGTTAAAGAAATTATACCCAGGTTTGGTATACCGGAGAAGATTTATAGTGATAACGGGACACATTTCATGAACCAAACGATTCAGCAACTTAGTCGCTATTTTGGGATATCGTTAAAGAACCACTGCGCTTATCACCCCCAATCTGCAGGGCTAGTAGAGAGGCATAATGGGGTGTTGAAGAATAAACTTAGGAAGTTGATAGCAGAAACACAGAAGAACTGGGTGCACTATTTGCCCTTAGCACTGTTGAGTATGAGAACTGTTCCAAATGCAAAGGGATTAACTCCTTTTGAAACTTTGTTTGGGAGGGCATATTATACACCTCAGTGGAAACATCTCATGTCTACAGAGCAGGAGGCTGCCAGTTCACTTGCAGGGTATATGAGGCGATTTTTGAATAACAAACTTTTGCAGTTAAATTCTGTTTCAGATAAGAGCAACCGAAATCGGAAGCACCAGTAGCCCCAGGCACTTGGGTCTGGGTGAAGATTGTGAAGCAAAAGAATTGAAGTTCTCCAAAGTGGGAAGGTCCGTACCAGGTACTACTGTCGACACCCACTGCAGTCGCAGAGCGAGCTTCCTGGATTCATTTGATGCACTGTAAACTGGTTAAAAACTTTGAACTGGACAAAAACTTTGTTACTGTTGCACAGCAAGAACAAAATGGCCAGGTACAGAGTGAGTAGAGACATTGAGCAACCTCAGAAAACTTGTATGATCGTTTTTATTGCAATATTGATCACACTGTTCTTTTTGTTGTGGCCATTCCTTTTTCCTGCCACAAAGGTTGAACTGATTAGACGTAATGAACCAAACATAGACTGGCATCCGAACTTTAACACTTATCAGGCAATTACACGTGTGTACGCTGCGACTTTTAATGTTTCGAACTGCTGGGTCTGTACGGCCATACCAACAGCATACGGGGGTTTATTAATGACTGCTACCCCCCTAGGGGTCAATGAGACCTGGGAAAATCTGTTTGTTGACACAGTTGCTATTAAAGCACATAATAAGGTAGCACTGTATTTGCCTGTGACACAAAAAGGAATTGTATGTTTCTATAAAAATGATACCATCCAAGTGGGATGGAGTAAGTGTAATGTTACAGTACAATGTAAATGTTATAGAAAACCAAATGATTTGAGTGGATCTTGTAGTACAGATTATGACTCATTTTTGAAATCTATGCATAAGACTCTTGACCAGGTACAACGCAGTTCTGTACTTTTTAAACAGTTATCTGTAATAGACAAGAAAATGTTTCATGCAGGGCAGTCATTTCGTAACAAAGTAATAACTAAGGTAGAGGACTGTTATTTTGTGTGTGGTAAAAAAGCATATAAATGGTTACCTGAGAATTGGTCTGGCAGTTGTTTTTTGGGGTACCTGGTTCTGGCCATCCGACACACTGCAGTTTTGCCTCAAGGGAGTATTCGAAATACTCGAGACGTAACCAAAAAGACTGTTAAGAAACCCGAGAATCCAGTGGGATGGATCGAAGCAGGCTGGAAAGACCATCGTGATGTGGGAGCCAAACTTGCGCACATGGACTTGAGTGATGCTGTCATATACTGGGCAGGTATATCACCTATGTATGGTGGAGTTAAATCAATATGGGAGCTGTGAAAACTGTCCAAACTTCTCGAAGTAAAGAGTAATGCAACTTTTTCTGCTCTTGAACTGATAACTGATGAACTGAATGCCATGAGAACTGTAGTGCTCCAAAACCGAATGGCTCTTAACTTCACCCTAGCAGTGAGAGGCAGAACTTGCGCTTTAATCAAAGAAGAATGCTGTGCGTTTATTCCTGACCATCAGCATGAGATTAACGATCATCTCGAGGTGATTCAGCAAGTGTCGGCCATGACCAAGCCAGGCCCAAACCCTCTGACAGACTTTTTCCAGAATGCCTTCGGGGGGGTGGGGCTCCATTTTTATGAACATATTGATTGCTACTGGGGTAAGATTACTCCTAATAGGAGTTTGTATTTGTTGTGGAATCCCCTGCATAAAGATATTAGTTAAAGAATTCATAGATATATCCGTATCTGAGACTATGTATCAAAGTACTGAATTTGAAGAGCTGCTAGAATGCGAAACACTTTCATAAAAGTTTAAACTGAATGACTTTCTTAACTGCAAATCCTGAATGGAAGAGGTTAGGAAAAGAAGCAAGCTGTTTATTCTTTTTTGAAAATAGAATAAAAAAGTATTAACAAGAGGGAAATGTTAGAAAAATATGTATTAATGTGTGTATGCTTAATGCCAAATTAATAATCAAGTATTTTAATACGCTTTCCATTCTATTTTTCATGCACTGTATTTTATACAAATTGAGTTTCATATGAGACTGAAAAAGATGCTTTTTGAAAACTGCAGTATGCTTTCTGAAACTTGCAAGTTGCCCTCTGACCTAGTAACTGCTAGCACAGCAATATTCTTGTTTATGCCTTGTGGAAATGTACTTGAGAAGCAGATGTTTATCTGCTAGGTCAGAAGCGAATGAATGAACAATGCTTTATGTTATAAATGTAATGATTTCAGACAAACAGCTCTGTCCAGAGGAGCGGAACCTCTGCAGCTGTAGTAATTTAGAGATAAAGTAGACAAAGGATTATTAGAGAAATGAGCTGCTAGCATTGTGCTTGATTTAGCCGTAGTATCTTGAATGTAACATAACATGTATCTAACTGGGAGTAATCAAGGCCATGTTGTTTTCCTCAGGAAGTTTCACATAAAAATTGATAAATCAGCAGAAATTCATGGGAAAGATGGTCAGCAGATGATGATGAAAAAGGTGGTAATCTGTTACGTCAGCATGGTAGGACATGATCAGTTTAAGAATGTATAAAAATGAAAGTATTTCCTGTTTCTGGTTAGGCAAACTCTGTATTAGCACATTTTTGTCTCCTTGCTGCAAGATTAAAGTGCCTTAACCTGAACCTACCATGTTTTGATAATTTTTAAAGTATATTTTTCTTTTGACAGTGTGAAAAACTAAGTCAGTTTATGAAATTTTTGTCAAAAAATAGATTTAGTTTTAGGTTTGCAAAACAGATCACTGATAATTAGATAATCTTCTTGAATATATAACTATAAAAGGACTTAAAGGTGAGCAAATATTTACTGTGATTTATGAAAATCCAGTTGCCACTAGGCTTTTTTACATAGTAGCAGCTTCCAACATCCTCATTTAATGGCTTCATTACCATATGGTAATTTTTTTAAGTAAGAAAGTTATATACTAAAAGAGAAGATTTTGTTAAGGAAACCTAAAAGTGAAAAAAAAAATGTTATTGTGGAGAGGTTAGGATGGTGATATGGTAGATGGGGGAGGCTGGAAATAGGTGATCAAATAGGTTAAAAAATGGAGGTAAAATATAATTCTAAAAATAGGATTAAATCTTTTTGGTGGAACTTACAGATTAATAAAGTGTATAACAGAAGGAAAACAATGAGACGTTGTGAGAAATCCCCATCTACCAACCTCAAGACCACACTGATCATGCCACCAAGAAAATTAAGAGCACTATTAAAAATGTAAAGCAAAGTATGAACCTAAGGTCACTATGGACACCAAAGGAAACTATAGATCAATCTTTCTTCAGTTATATGAGGAAATTAAGGAATAATGTTCTAGCATCACAGTCCAGTGTGCAAACACTGACTCTACGTGAGTGTAGCTGCTTATATGATACTTCAACCACGTGCATTAAATGGAGAAAAAGGGGGTTGATGCCAATGTAAATGTTGTTTAACAATGCACTATGCTAATCCATAGAAATATCACACATTCCATACCCAAGAATATAACAAATAAGCAGACAAACTTTGTGCTGACTTTAAAACACATTCTCACACTATTCATGCACTATCCCTGAAAATTAAGTTCCCTTAAAATCACCTTGGACAAAGTCTTGGAATTCTCATTGAAGGCTAAAAATAATCCTTAAATGGGACCAGATAACATGCCAGGCTGCATTTTCATTAGTACCAATTATATACTATCTGAGATTCTACTTAAACTGTTCCACCTTATTCTGTCCACAGGGTTTGTCCCTGATGCCTGGAGGACAGTTACCATGACTCCTGTACATAGGTTACTCTTCAGACCAAGGAATTTATAAGCCCATCAGTCTCATCAGCCTAATATGCAAAGCCATGGAATGTATTAAGGCAGAACTCATTTATGCTGGAACATGCAACTTAACTGATGTAGATCTAAGTTTCATTAGTTTTGTGAAGGTAGGTCTTTTTTCATGGATTTAGTAACTTCCTTTGAAAGCTCACCCAGGCTGTGGACAGTGGTGATGCTGTCATGCTACTGATCTTGATATGGTCAAGGCTTTAGACACCATTCCACATGCTGATAGTATTGAAAAGTTAGATATACGTAATGTAAACTCTTAAGCTGTGCATTGGATTGCAAGCTGGCTATCCAACAGATCCCAAGTGGTGAACGTTGCTGATATCCTCTCTGAACATAAAATTGCAAGTAGACTACAGTAGGGATTGGTGCTGGACTCTCTCTTATTTCACAGTTATTTTGCAGACATCCAAGCCAATATCCCTAATGTGTGGTTTACCAAATTTGCTGATGACTGCAAATTGGGCACTGTTAGATGCTAATCCGCGGATACTAAACTGCTACAAAAAGGGCTAGAATATGCACTTATCTGGTGTACTGAAAATGGCCTCAAGCCTAACGCAAAAAAGTAAAGCATAGTAACGTTGGGCAAAAAATTTTGCAAGCAGAATTCCTCTTCAAGCAGTCACGGGACCTCAATACTTTTGCGGACAACTTTCTCTCATTTTCTCATCATGTTTCCGTCATAGCAAGGAAATATTTCTATCTGGCCCAGTTAATTTCCAAAGGAATATCTTCCAAGATCCAGAGAAATCATTTTACCACTGTTCTCTTCCCTTATCAAACCCATAATTGAATAGTGAGGTAATCTTTCTCCCAGTAAGTACAACACCAACTTATGTTCTCTTACTTTATCTAGTAGATCCTGCAATTGCTACTTGAATATATTTTATTCCTCCCCATCACAACCTTGCTGTGGAACACAATTTCAGATTATAAATACTGCCCCTGTGTTATACTGTAGTCTGATTACTTACAGCATACTAAAGTTTCACATATCTAAATAACATTCATCATTATTTTACAGTTATATATAAAGTGACACTGAAATTTTAGAACACAGACAGCAGATGAGGCACATGCATGTTTTATTCAAACAGCTATTCAGCCGTGACATATAGCTCTCAACTGTCCAGATTTTTGCAGAATGTCCAGATTTTAGCCTAATATGTTGGTGTGCTCCTCATAAAATTTGTGGTTTTCTGACAATTCACTGGGATGATATGTGGATTTAAGTCATTAAACAATGACATACATTTGAGTTTCAGACTTCATTTCCATTAGAAAAATGCATATCAACACAAATCCTATTATTCCTATTATTCTAACGACTTTCTAAGTTTATAAAAGCAATATTTAAAATCTGTCCCTATTTTTTGGCCCTTGAGCCTCATTATGTCAGGCTTTGTCCACATTTCTTGTGCTATGAGGTTGAGAGGTATGAGATGTAATCAGGTGACAAAGTATGAGGATTGCGTGATACTTACTTGATTTGGCTGCATAAGGAGGGGAATTTAGTAGTGGTGTTGATAAACAGCAGGATTGTTTGCTGATAGGTATGATTTATTGGGATTTTGAAATACAGACAGGAAATGATTACTCTAAGAGGGGGACTAAATAATGGATGTGTTACAAGCGTAGAACTGTTATCTCTGCTCCTAATTTGCAGTCATATGCAAACTTAGTCAGCCA